>NW_026776879.1:0-76022 GCF_030936135.1 Gavia stellata
TTGAAAGCTCTTGCTGCTCCTCATCTCCCACTGGTAACCTCTCAAACGAACCACAAACACTTGGGCTCTGAACTTGTTTAGCCTACTAAAACTTCCAACGTACACAGCCTCTCCTGCTCAATCTGGCCAGAGCTCAACACCGAAATTGCGAACGTCCAGCGATTGCTCCTACACTAAAGGGGCCAACCCTGAAAGGTCTTGCTGGTCCTCATCTCCCACTGGTAACCTCTCAAACGAACCACAAACACTTGGCCTCTGAACTTGTTTAGCCTACTAAAACTTCCAATGTACACAGCCTCTCCTGGTCAATCTGGCCAGAGCTCAACACTGAAATTGCGAACGTCCAGCGATTGCTCCTACACTAAAGGTGCCAGCCCTGAAAGCTCTTGCTGGTCCTCATCTCCCACTGGTAACCTCTCAAACGAACAACAAACACTTGGCCTCTGAACTTGTTTAGCCTACTAAAACTTCCAACGTACACAGCCTCTCCTGCTCAATCTGGCCAGAGCTCAACACCGAAATTGCGAACATCCAGGGATTGCTCCTACACTAAAGGTGCCAGCCCTGAAAGCTCTTGCTGGTCCTCATCTCCCACTGGTAACCTCTCAAACGAACCACAAACACTTGGCCTCTGAACTTGTTTAGCCTACTAAAACTTCCAACGTACACAGCCTCTCCTGCTCAATCTGGCCAAAATTCAACACCGAAATTGCGAACGTCCAGAGATTGCTCCTACACTAAAGGTGCCAGCCCTGAAAGCTCTTGCTGCTCCTCATCTCCCACTGGTAACCTCTCAAACGAACAACAAACACTTGGGCTCTGAACTTGTTTAGCCTACTAAAACTTCCAACGTACACAGCCTCTCCTGCTCAATCTGGCCAGAGCTCAACACCGAAATTGCGAACGTCCAGCGATTGCTCCTACACTAAAGGGGCCAGCCCTGAAAGCTCTTGCTGCTCCTCATCTCCCACTGGTAACCTCTCAAACGAACCACAAACACTTGGCCTCTGAACTTGTTTAGCCTACTAAAACTTCCAACGTACACAGCCTCTCCTGCTCAATCTGGCCAGAGCTCAACACCGAAATTGCGAACGTCCAGCGATTGCTCCTACACTAAAGGTGCCAACCCTGAAAGGTCTTGCTGGTCCTCATCTCCCACTGGTAACCTCTCAAACGAACCACAAACACTTGGCCTCTGAACTTGTTTAGCCTACTAAAACTTCCAATGTACACAGCCTCTCCTGCTCAATCTGGCCAGAGCTCAACACTGAAATTGCGAACGTCCATCGATTGCTCCTACACTAAAGGTGCCAGCCCTGAAAGCTCTTGCTGGTCCTCATCTCCCACTGGTAACCTCTCAAACGAACCACAAACACTTGGGCTCTGAACTTGTTTAGCCTACTAAAACTTCCAACGTACACAGCCTCTCCTGCTCAATCTGGCCAGAGCTAAACACCGAAATTCCGAACATCCAGGGATTGCTCCTACACTAAAGGGGCCAGCCCTGAAAGCTCTTGCTGGTCCTCATCTCCCACTGGTAACCTCTCAAACGAACCACAAACACTTGGCCTCTGAACTTGTTTAGCCTACTAAAACTTCCAACGTACACAGCCTCTCCTACTCAATCTGGCCAAAATTCAACACCGAAATTGCGAACGTCCAGAGATTGCTCCTACACTAAAGGTGCCAGCCCTGAAAGCTCTTGCTGGTCCTCATCTCCCACTGGTAACCTCTCAAACGAACCACAAACACTTGGCCTCTGAACTTGTTTAGCCTACTAAAACTTCCAACGGACACAGCCTCTCCTGCTCAATCTGGCCAGAGCTCAACACCGAAATTGCGAACGTCCAGCGATTGCTCCTACACTAAAGGGGCCAGCCCTGAAAGCTCTTGCTGCTCCTCATCTCCCACTGGTAACCTCTCAAACGAACCACAAACACTTGGGCTCTGAACTTGTTTAGCCTACTAAAACTTCCAACGTACACAGCCTCTCCTGCTCAATCTGGCCAGAGCTCAACACCGAAATTGCGAACGTCCAGCGATTGCTCCTACACTAAAGGTGCCAGCCCTGAAAGCTCTTGCTGGTCCTCATCTCCCACTGGTAACCTCTCAAACGAACCACAAACACTTGGCCTCTGAACTTGTTTAGCCTACTAAAACTTCCAACGTACAGAGCCTCTCCTGCTCAATCTGGCCAGAGCTCAACACCGAAATTGCGAACGTCCAGCGATTGCTCCTACACTAAAGGTGCCAGCCCTGAAAGCTCTTGCTGTCCTCATCTCCCACTGGTAACCTCTCAAACGAACCACAAACACTTGGCCTCTGAACTTGTTTAGCCTACTAAAACTTCCAACGTACACGGCCTCTCCTGCTCAATCTGGCCAGAGCTCAACACCGAAATTGCGAACGTCCAGCGATTGCTCCTACACTAAAGGTGCCAGCCCTGAAAGCTCTTGCTGCTCCTCATCTCCCACTGGTAACCTCTCAAACGAACCACAAACACTTGGCCTCTGAACTTGTTTAGCCTACTAAAACTTCCAACGTACACAGCCTCTCCTGCTCAATCTGGCCAGAGCTCAACACCGAAATTGCGAACGTCCAGCGATTGCTCCTACACTAAAGGGGCCAGCCCTGAAAGCTCTTGCTGGTCCTCATCTCCCACTGGTAACCTCTCAAACGAACCACAAACACTTGGCCTCTGAACTTGTTTAGCCTACTAAAACTTCCAACGTACACAGCCTCTCCTGCTCAATCTGGCCAGAGCTCAACACCGAAATTGCGAACGTCCAGGGATTGCTCCTACACTAAAGGTGCCAGCCCTGAAAGCTCTTGCTGCTCCTCATCTCCCACTGGTAACCTCTCAAACGAACCACAAACACTTGGGCTCTGAACTTGTTTAGCCTACTAAAACTTCCAACGTACACAGCCTCTCCTGCTCAATCTGGCCAGAGCTCAACACCGAAATTGCGAACGTCCAGCGATTGCTCCTACACTAAAGGTGCCAGCCCTGAAAGCTCTTGCTGCTCCTCATCTCCCACTGGTAACCTCTCAAACGAACCACAAACACTTGGCCTCTGAACTTGTTTAGCCTACTAAAACTTCCAACGTACACAGCCTCTCCTGCTCAATCTGGCCAGAGCTCAACACCGAAATTGCGAACATCCAGCGATTGCTCCTACACTAAAGGTGCCGCCCTGAAAGCTCTTGCTGGTCCTCATCTCCCACTGGTAACCTCTCAAACGAACCACAAACACTTGGCCTCTGAACTTGTTTAGCCTACTAAAACTTCCAACGTACACAGCCTCTCCTGCTCAATCTGGCCAGAGCTCAACACCGAAATTGCGAACGTCCAGGGATTGCTCCTACACTAAAGGTGCCAACCCTGAAAACGCTTGCTGGTCCTCATCTCCCACTGGTAACCTCTCAAACAAACCACAAACACTTGGGCTCTGAACTTGTTTAGGCTACTAAAACTTCCAACGTACACAGCCTCTCCTGCTCAATCTGGCCAGAGCTCAACACCGAAATTGCGAACGTCCAGCGATTGCTCCTAAACTAATCGTGCCAGCCCTGAAAGCTCTTGCTGGTCCTCATCTCCCACTGGTAACCTCTCAAACGAACAACAAACACTTGGGCTCTGAACTTGTTTAGCCTACTAAAACTTCCAACGTACACAGCCTCTCCTGCTCAATCTGGCCAGAGCTCAACACCGAAATTGCGAACATCCAGCGATTGCTCCTACACTGAAGGTGCCAGCCCTGAAAGCTCTTGCTGGTCCTCATCTCCCACTGGTAACCTCTCAAACGAACCACAAACACTTGGGCTCTGAACTTGTTTAGCCTACTAAAACTTCCAACGTACACAGCCTCTCCTGCTCAATCTGGCCAGAGCTCAACAACGAAATTGCGAACGTCCAGCGATTGCTCCCACACTAAAGGGGCCAGCCCTGAAAGCTCTTGCTGCTCCTCATCTCCCACTGGTAACCTCTCAAACGAACCACAAACACTTGGGCTCTGAACTTGTTTAGCCTACTAAAACTTCCAACGTACACAGCCTCTCCTGCTCAATCTGGCCAGAGCTCAACACCGAAATTGCGAACGTCCAGCGATTGCTCCTACACTAAAGGTGCCAGCCCTGAAAGCTCTTGCTGGTCCTCATCTCCCACTGGTAACCTCTCAAACGAACCACAAACACTTGGGCTCTGAACTTGTTTAGCCTACTAAAACTTCCAACGTACACAGCCTCTCCTGCTCAATCTGGCCAGAGCTCAACACCGAAATTGCGAACGTCCAGCGATTGCTCCTACACTAAAGGGGCCAGCCCTGAAAGCTCTTGCTGGTCCTCATCTCCCACTGGTAACCTCTCAAACGAACCACAAACACTTGGGCTCTGAACTTGTTTAGCCTACTAAAACTTCCAACGTACACGGCCTCTCCTGCTCAATCTGGCCAGAGCTCAACACCGAAATTGCGAACGTCCAGCGATTGCTCCTACACTAAAGGTGCCAGCCCTGAAAGCTCTTGCTGGTCCTCATCTCCCACTGGTAACCTCTCAAACGAACCACAAACACTTGGCCTCTGAACTTGTTTAGCCTACTAAAACTTCCAACGTACACAGCCTCTCCTGCTCAATCTGGCCAGAGCTCAACACCGAAATTGCGAACGTCCAGCGATTGCTCCTACACTAAAGGTGCCAGCCCTGAAAGCTCTTGCTGGTCCTCATCTCCCACTGGTAACCTCTCAAACGAACCACAAACACTTGGCCTCTGAACTAGTTTAGCCTACTAAAACTTCCAACGTACACAGCCTCTCCTGCTCAATCTGGCCAAAATTCAAGACCGAAATTGCGAACGTCCAGCGATTGCTCCTACACTAAAGGTGCCAGCCCTGAAAGCTCTTGCTGGTCCTCATCTCCCACTGGTAACTTCTCAAACGAACCACAACCACTTGGCCTCTGAACTTGTTTAGCCTACTAAAACTTCCAACGGACACAGCCTCTCCTGCTCAATCTGGCCAGAGCTCAACACCGAAATTGCGAACGTCCAGCGATTGCTCCTACACTAAAGGTGCCAGCCCTGAAAGCTCTTGCTGCTCCTCATCTCCCACTGGTAACCTCCCAAACGAACCACAAACACTTGGGCTCTGAACTTGTTTAGCCTACTAAAACTTCCAACGTACACAGCCTCTCCTGCTCAATCTGGCCAAAATTCAAGACCGAAATTGCGAACGTCCAGGGATTGCTCCTACACTAAAGGTGCCAGCCCTGAAAGCTCTTGCTGCTCCTCATCTCCCACTGGTAACCTCTCAAACGAACCACAAACACTTGGCCTCTGAACTAGTTTAGCCTACTAAAACTACCAACGTACACAGCCTCTCCTGCTCAATCTGGCCAAAATTCAACACCGAAATTGCGAACGTCCAGCGATTGCTCCTACACTAAAGGTGCCAGCCCTGAAAGCTCTTGCTGCTCCTCATCTCCCACTGGTAACCTCTCAAACGAACCACAAACACTTGGCCTCTGAACTTGTTTAGCCTACTAAAACTTCCAACGTACACAGCCTCTCCTGCTCAATCTGGCCAGAGCTCAACACCGAAATTGCGAACGTCCAGGGATTGCTCCTACACTAAAGGTGCCAGCCCTGAAAGCTCTTGCTGGTCCTCATCTCCCACTGGTAACCTCTCAAACGAATCACAAACACTTGGCCTCTGAACTTGTTTAGCCTACTAAAACTTCCAACGTACACAGCCTCTCCTGCTCAATCTGGCCAGAGCTCAACACCGAAATTGCGAACGTCCAGGGATTGCTCCTACACTAAAGGTGCCAGCCCTGAAAGCTCTTGCTGGTCCTCATCTCCCACTGGTAAACTCTCAAACGAACCACAAACACTTGGGCTCTGAACTTGTTTAGCCTACTAAAACTTCCAACGTACACAGCCTCTCCTGCTCAATCTGGCCAGAGCTCAACACCGAAATTGCGAACGTCCAGCGATTGCTCCTACACTAAAGGTGCCAACCCTGAAAACGCTTGCTGGTCCTCATCTCCCACTGGTAACCTCTCAAACAAACCACAAACACTTGGGCTCTGAACTTGTTTAGCCTACTAAAACTTCCAACGTACACAGCCTCTCCTGCTCAATCTGGCCAGAGCTCAACACCGAAATTGCGAACGTCCAGCGATTGCTCCTACACTAAAGGTGCCAGCCCTGAAAGTTCTTGCTGGTCCTCATCTCCCACTGGTAACCTCTCAAACGAACAACAAACACTTGGGCTCTGAACTTGTTTAGCCTACTAAAACTTCCAACGTACACAGCCTCTCCTGCTCAATCTGGCCAGAGCTCAACACCGAAATTGTGAACGTCCAGCGATTGCTCCTACACTAAAGGTGCCAGCCCTGAAAGCTCTTGCTGGTCCTCATCTCCCACTGGTAACCTCTCAAACGAACCACAAACACTTGGGCTCTGAACTTGTTTAGCCTACTAAAACTTCCAACGTACACAGCCTCTCCTGCTCAATCTGGCCAGAGCTCAACACCGAAATTGCGAACGTCCAGCGATTGCTCCTACACTAAAGGTGCCAGCCCTGAAAGCTCTTGCTGGTCCTCATCTCCCACTGGTAACCTCTCAAACGAACCACAAACACTTGGGCTCTGAACTTGTTTAGCCTACTAAAACTTCCAACGTACACAGCCTCTCCTGCTCAATCTGGCCAGAGCTCAACACCGAAATTGCGAACGTCCAGCGATTGCTCCTACACTAAAGGTGCCAGCCCTGAAAGCTCTTGCTGGTCCTCATCTCCCACTGGTAACCCTCTCAAACGAACCACAAACACTTGGGCTCTGAACTTGTTTAGCCTACTAAAACTTCCAACGGACACAGCCTCTCCTGCTCAATCTGGCCAGAGCTCAACACCGAAATTGCGAACGTCCAGCGATTGCTCCTACACTAAAGGTGCCAACCCTGAAAGCTCTTGCTGGTCCTCATCTCCCACTGGTAACCTCTCAAACGAATCACAAACACTTGGCCTCTGAACTTGTTTAGCCTACTAAAACTTCCAACGTACACAGCCTCTCCTGCTCAATCTGGCCAGAGCTCAACAGTGAAATTGCGAACGTCCAGCGATTGCTCCTACACTAAAGGTGCCAGCCCTGAAAGCTCTTGCTGGTCCTCATCTCCCACTGGTAACCTCTCAAACGAACCACAAACACTTGGCCTCTGAACTTGTTTAGCCTACTAAAACTTCCAACGTACACAGCCTCTCCTGCTCAATCTGGCCAAAATTCAAGACCGAAATTGCGAACGTCCAGCGATTGCTCCTACACTAAAGGGGCCAGCCCTGAAAGCTCTTGCTGGTCCTCATCTCCCACTGGTAACCTCTCAAACGAACAACAAACACTTGGCCTCTGAACTTGTTTAGCCTACTAAAACTTCCAACGTACACAGCCTCTCCTGCTCAATCTGGCCAGAGCTCAACAGTGAAATTGCGAACATCCAGGGATTGCTCCTACACTAAATGTGCCGCCCTGAAAGCTCTTGCTGGTCCTCATCTCCCACTGGTAACCTCTCAAACGAGCCTCAAACACTTGGCCTCTGAACTTGTTTAGCCTACTAAAACTTCCAACGTACACAGCCTCTCCTGCTCAATCTGGCCAAAATTCAAGACCGAAATTGCGAACGTCCAGCGATTGCTCCTACACTAAAGGTGCCAGCCCTGAAAGCTCTTGCTGCTCCTCATCTCCCACTGGTAACCTCTCAAACGAACCACAAACACTTGGGCTCTGAACTTGTTTAGCCTACTAAAACTTCCAACGTACACAGCCTCTCCTGCTCAATCTGGCCAGAGCTCAACAACGAAATTGCGAACGTCCAGCGATTGCTCCTACACTAAAGGGGCCAGCCCTGAAAGCTCTTGCTGCTCCTCATCTCCCACTGGTAACCTCTCAAACGAACCACAAACACTTGGCCTCTGAACTTGTTTAGCCTACTAAAACTTCCAACGTACACAGCCTCTCCTGCTCAATCTGGCCAGAGCTCAACACCGAAATTGCGAACGTCCAGCGATTGCTCCTACACTAAAGGTGCCAGCCCTGAAAGCTCTTGCTGGTCCTCATCTCCCACTGGTAACCTCTCAAACGAACCACAAACACTTGGGCTCTGAACTTGTTTAGCCTACTAAAACTTCCAACGTACACAGCCTCTCCTGCTCAATCTGGCCAGAGCTCAACACCGAAATTGCGAACGTCCAGCGATTGCTCCTACACTAAAGGGGCCAACCCTGAAAGCTCTTGCTGGTCCTCATCTCCCACTGGTAACCTCTCAAACGAACCACAAACACTTGGCCTCTGAACTTGTTTAGCCTACTAAAACTTCCAACGTACACAGCCTCTCCTGCTCAATCTGGCCAGAGCTCAACACTGAAATTGCGAACGTCCAGCGATTGCTCCTACACTAAAGGTGCCAGCCCTGAAAGCTCTTGCTGGTCCTCATCTCCCACTGGTAAACTCTCAAACGAACCACAAACACTTGGGCTCTGAACTTGTTTAGCCTACTAAAACTTCCAACGTACACAGCCTCTCCTGCTCAATCTGGCCAGAGCTCAACACCGAAATTGCGAACGTCCAGCGATTGCTCCTAAACTAATCGTGCCAGTCCTGAAAGCTCTTGCTGGTCCTCATCTCCCACTGGTAACCTCTCAAACGAACAACAAACACTTGGGCTCTGAACTTGTTTAGCCTACTAAAACTTCCAACGTACACAGCCTCTCCTGCTCAATCTGGCCAGAGCTCAACAACGAAATTGTGAACATCCAGCGATTGCTCCTACACTAAAGGTGCCAGCCCTGAAAGCTCTTGCTGCTCCTCATCTCCCACTGGTAACCTCTCAAACGAACCACAAACACTTGGGCTCTGAACTTGTTTAGCCTACTAAAACTTCCAACGTACACAGCCTCTCCTGCTCAATCTGGCCAGAGCTCAACACCGAAATTGCGAACGTCCAGCGATTGCTCCTACACTAAAGGTGCCAACCCTGAAAACGCTTGCTGGTCCTCATCTCCCACTGGTAACCTCTCAAACAAACCACAAACACTTGGGCTCTGAACTTGTTTAGCCTACTAAAACTTCCAACGTACACAGCCTCTCCTGCTCAATCTGGCCAGAGCTCAACACCGAAATTGCGAACGTCCAGCGATTGCTCCTAAACTAATCGTGCCAGTCCTGAAAGCTCTTGCTGGTCCTCATCTCCCACTGGTAACCTCCCAAACGAACCACAAACACTTGGGCTCTGAACTTGTTTAGCCTACTAAAACTTCCAACGTACACAGCCTCTCCTGCTCAATCTGGCCAGAGCTCAACACCGAAATTGTGAACGTCCAGCGATTGCTCCTACACTAAAGGTGCCAGCCCTGAAAGCTCTTGCTGGTCCTCATCTCCCACTGGTAACCTCTCAAACGAACCACAAACACTTGGGCTCTGAACTTGTTTAGCCTACTAAAACTTCCAACGGACACAGCCTCTCCTGCTCAATCTGGCCAAAATTCAAGACCGAAATTGCGAACGTCCAGCGATTGCTCCTACACTAAAGGGGCCAGCCCTGAAAGCTCTTGCTGCTCCTCATCTCCCACTGGTAACCTCTCAAACGAACAACAAACACTTGGGCTCTGAACTTGTTTAGGCTACTAAAACTTCCAACGTACACAGCCTCTCCTGCTCAATCTGGCCAGAGCTCAACACCGAAATTGCGAACGTCCAGCGATTGCTCCTACACTGAAGGTGCCAGCCCTGAAAGCTCTTGCTGGTCCTCATCTCCCACTGGTAACCTCTCAAACGAACCACAAACACTTGGGCTCTGAACTTGTTTAGGCTACTGAAACTTCCAACGTACACAGCCTCTCCTGCTCAATCTGGCCAGAGCTCAACACCGAAATTGCGAACGTCCAGCGATTGCTCCTACACTAAAGGTGCCAGCCCTGAAAGCTCTTGCTGCTCCTCATCTCCCACTGGTAACCTCTCAAACAAACCACAAACACTTGGGCTCTGAACTTCTTTAGCCTACTAAAACTTCCAACGTACACAGCCTCTCCTGCTCAATCTGGCCAGAGCTCAACACCGAAATTGCGAACATCCAGCGATTGCTCCTAAACTAATCGTGCCAGTCCTGAAAGCTCTTGCTGGTCCTCATCTCCCACTGGTAACCTCTCAAACGAACCACAAACACTTGGCCTCTGAACTTGTTTAGCCTACTAAAACTTCCAACGTACACAGCCTCTCCTGCTCAATCTGGCCAGAGCTCAACACCGAAATTGTGAACGTCCAGCGATTGCTCCTACACTAAAGGTGCCAGCCCTGAAAGCTCTTGCTGCTCCTCATCTCCCACTGGTAACCTCTCAAACGAACCACAAACACTTGGGCTCTGAACTTGTTTAGCCTACTAAAACTTCCAACGTACACAGCCTCTCCTGCTCAATCTGGCCAGAGCTCAACACCGAAATTGCGAACGTCCAGCGATTGCTCCTACACTAAAGGGGCCAACCCTGAAAGGTCTTGCTGGTCCTCATCTCCCACTGGTAACCTCTCAAACGAACCACAAACACTTGGCCTCTGAACTTGTTTAGCCTACTAAAACTTCCAATGTACACAGCCTCTCCTGGTCAATCTGGCCAGAGCTCAACACTGAAATTGCGAACGTCCAGCGATTGCTCCTACACTAAAGGTGCCAGCCCTGAAAGCTCTTGCTGGTCCTCATCTCCCACTGGTAACCTCTCAAACGAACAACAAACACTTGGCCTCTGAACTTGTTTAGCCTACTAAAACTTCCAACGTACACAGCCTCTCCTGCTCAATCTGGCCAGAGCTCAACACCGAAATTGCGAACATCCAGGGATTGCTCCTACACTAAAGGTGCCAGCCCTGAAAGCTCTTGCTGGTCCTCATCTCCCACTGGTAACCTCTCAAACGAACCACAAACACTTGGCCTCTGAACTTGTTTAGCCTACTAAAACTTCCAACGTACACAGCCTCTCCTGCTCAATCTGGCCAAAATTCAACACCGAAATTGCGAACGTCCAGAGATTGCTCCTACACTAAAGGTGCCAGCCCTGAAAGCTCTTGCTGCTCCTCATCTCCCACTGGTAACCTCTCAAACGAACAACAAACACTTGGGCTCTGAACTTGTTTAGCCTACTAAAACTTCCAACGTACACAGCCTCTCCTGCTCAATCTGGCCAGAGCTCAACACCGAAATTGCGAACGTCCAGCGATTGCTCCTACACTAAAGGGGCCAGCCCTGAAAGCTCTTGCTGCTCCTCATCTCCCACTGGTAACCTCTCAAACGAACCACAAACACTTGGCCTCTGAACTTGTTTAGCCTACTAAAACTTCCAACGTACACAGCCTCTCCTGCTCAATCTGGCCAGAGCTCAACACCGAAATTGCGAACGTCCAGCGATTGCTCCTACACTAAAGGTGCCAACCCTGAAAGGTCTTGCTGGTCCTCATCTCCCACTGGTAACCTCTCAAACGAACCACAAACACTTGGCCTCTGAACTTGTTTAGCCTACTAAAACTTCCAATGTACACAGCCTCTCCTGCTCAATCTGGCCAGAGCTCAACACTGAAATTGCGAACGTCCATCGATTGCTCCTACACTAAAGGTGCCAGCCCTGAAAGCTCTTGCTGGTCCTCATCTCCCACTGGTAACCTCTCAAACGAACCACAAACACTTGGGCTCTGAACTTGTTTAGCCTACTAAAACTTCCAACGTACACAGCCTCTCCTGCTCAATCTGGCCAGAGCTAAACACCGAAATTCCGAACATCCAGGGATTGCTCCTACACTAAAGGGGCCAGCCCTGAAAGCTCTTGCTGGTCCTCATCTCCCACTGGTAACCTCTCAAACGAACCACAAACACTTGGCCTCTGAACTTGTTTAGCCTACTAAAACTTCCAACGTACACAGCCTCTCCTACTCAATCTGGCCAAAATTCAACACCGAAATTGCGAACGTCCAGAGATTGCTCCTACACTAAAGGTGCCAGCCCTGAAAGCTCTTGCTGCTCCTCATCTCCCACTGGTAACCTCTCAAACGAACCACAAACACTTGGCCTCTGAACTTGTTTAGCCTACTAAAACTTCCAACGGACACAGCCTCTCCTGCTCAATCTGGCCAGAGCTCAACACCGAAATTGCGAACGTCCAGCGATTGCTCCTACACTAAAGGGGCCAGCCCTGAAAGCTCTTGCTGCTCCTCATCTCCCACTGGTAACCTCTCAAACGAACCACAAACACTTGGGCTCTGAACTTGTTTAGCCCTACTAAAACTTCCAACGTACACAGCCTCTCCTGCTCAATCTGGCCAGAGCTCAACACCGAAATTGCGAACGTCCAGCGATTGCTCCTACACTAAAGGTGCCAGCCCTGAAAGCTCTTGCTGGTCCTCATCTCCCACTGGTAACCTCTCAAACGAACCACAAACACTTGGCCTCTGAACTTGTTTAGCCTACTAAAACTTCCAACGTACAGAGCCTCTCCTGCTCAATCTGGCCAGAGCTCAACACCGAAATTGCGAACGTCCAGCGATTGCTCCTACACTAAAGGTGCCAGCCCTGAAAGCTCTTGCTGGTCCTCATCTCCCACTGGTAACCTCTCAAACGAACCACAAACACTTGGCCTCTGAACTTGTTTAGCCTACTAAAACTTCCAACGTACACGGCCTCTCCTGCTCAATCTGGCCAGAGCTCAACACCGAAATTGCGAACGTCCAGCGATTGCTCCTACACTAAAGGTGCCAGCCCTGAAAGCTCTTGCTGCTCCTCATCTCCCACTGGTAACCTCTCAAACGAACCACAAACACTTGGCCTCTGAACTTGTTTAGCCTACTAAAACTTCCAACGTACACAGCCTCTCCTGCTCAATCTGGCCAGAGCTCAACACCGAAATTGCGAACGTCCAGCGATTGCTCCTACACTAAAGGGGCCAGCCCTGAAAGCTCTTGCTGGTCCTCATCTCCCACTGGTAACCTCTCAAACGAACCACAAACACTTGGCCTCTGAACTTGTTTAGCCTACTAAAACTTCCAACGTACACAGCCTCTCCTGCTCAATCTGGCCAGAGCTCAACACCGAAATTGCGAACGTCCAGGGATTGCTCCTACACTAAAGGTGCCAGCCCTGAAAGCTCTTGCTGCTCCTCATCTCCCACTGGTAACCTCTCAAACGAACCACAAACACTTGGCTCTGAACTTGTTTAGCCTACTAAAACTTCCAACGTACACAGCCTCTCCTGCTCAATCTGGCCAGAGCTCAACACCGAAATTGCGAACGTCCAGCGATTGCTCCTACACTAAAGGTGCCAGCCCTGAAAGCTCTTGCTGCTCCTCATCTCCCACTGGTAACCTCTCAAACGAACCACAAACACTTGGCCTCTGAACTTGTTTAGCCTACTAAAACTTCCAACGTACACAGCCTCTCCTGCTCAATCTGGCCAGAGCTCAACACCGAAATTGCGAACATCCAGCGATTGCTCCTACACTAAAGGTGCCGCCCTGAAAGCTCTTGCTGGTCCTCATCTCCCACTGGTAACCTCTCAAACGAACCACAAACACTTGGCCTCTGAACTTGTTTAGCCTACTAAAACTTCCAACGTACACAGCCTCTCCTGCTCAATCTGGCCAGAGCTCAACACCGAAATTGCGAACGTCCAGGGATTGCTCCTACACTAAAGGTGCCAACCCTGAAAACGCTTGCTGGTCCTCATCTCCCACTGGTAACCTCTCAAACAAACCACAAACACTTGGGCTCTGAACTTGTTTAGGCTACTAAAACTTCCAACGTACACAGCCTCTCCTGCTCAATCTGGCCAGAGCTCAACACCGAAATTGCGAACGTCCAGCGATTGCTCCTAAACTAATCGTGCCAGCCCTGAAAGCTCTTGCTGGTCCTCATCTCCCACTGGTAACCTCTCAAACGAACAACAAACACTTGGGCTCTGAACTTGTTTAGCCTACTAAAACTTCCAACGTACACAGCCTCTCCTGCTCAATCTGGCCAGAGCTCAACACCGAAATTGCGAACATCCAGCGATTGCTCCTACACTGAAGGTGCCAGCCCTGAAAGCTCTTGCTGGTCCTCATCTCCCACTGGTAACCTCTCAAACGAACCACAAACACTTGGGCTCTGAACTTGTTTAGCCTACTAAAACTTCCAACGTACACAGCCTCTCCTGCTCAATCTGGCCAGAGCTCAACAACGAAATTGCGAACGTCCAGCGATTGCTCCTACACTAAAGGGGCCAGCCCTGAAAGCTCTTGCTGCTCCTCATCTCCCACTGGTAACCTCTCAAACGAACCACAAACACTTGGGCTCTGAACTTGTTTAGCCTACTAAAACTTCCAACGTACACAGCCTCTCCTGCTCAATCTGGCCAGAGCTCAACACCGAAATTGCGAACGTCCAGCGATTGCTCCTACACTAAAGGTGCCAGCCCTGAAAGCTCTTGCTGCTCCTCATCTCCCACTGGTAACCTCTCAAACGAACCACAAACACTTGGCCTCTGAACTTGTTTAGCTTACTAAAACTTCCAACGTACACAGCCTCTCCTGCTCAATCTGGCCAGAGCTCAACACCGAAATTGCGAACGTCCAGCGATTGCTCCTACACTAAAGGGGCCAG
Organism: Gavia stellata; assembly: GCF_030936135.1. Taxonomy (NCBI): domain Eukaryota; kingdom Metazoa; phylum Chordata; class Aves; order Gaviiformes; family Gaviidae; genus Gavia; species Gavia stellata. The sequence goes on from NW_026776879.1 coordinate 14,660, forward strand.
CCCTGAAAGCTCTTGCTGGTCCTCATCTCCCACTGGTAACCTCTCAAACGAACCACAAACACTTGGGCTCTGAACTTGTTTAGCCTACTAAAACTTCCAACGTACACGGCCTCTCCTGCTCAATCTGGCCAGAGCTCAACACCGAAATTGCGAACGTCCAGCGATTGCTCCTACACTAAAGGTGCCAGCCCTGAAAGCTCTTGCTGCTCCTCATCTCCCACTGGTAACCTCTCAAACGAACCACAAACACTTGGCCTCTGAACTTGTTTAGCCTACTAAAACTTCCAACGTACACAGCCTCTCCTGCTCAATCTGGCCAGAGCTCAACACCGAAATTGCGAACGTCCAGCGATTGCTCCTACACTAAAGGTGCCAGCCCTGAAAGCTCTTGCTGGTCCTCATCTCCCACTGGTAACCTCTCAAACGAACCACAAACACTTGGCCTCTGAACTAGTTTAGCCTACTAAAACTTCCAACGTACACAGCCTCTCCTGCTCAATCTGGCCAAAATTCAAGACCGAAATTGCGAACCGTCCAGCGATTGCTCCTACACTAAAGGTGCCAGCCCTGAAAGCTCTTGCTGGTCCTCATCTCCCACTGGTAACTTCTCAAACGAACCACAACCACTTGGCCTCTGAACTTGTTTAGCCTACTAAAACTTCCAACGGACACAGCCTCTCCTGCTCAATCTGGCCAGAGCTCAACACCGAAATTGCGAACGTCCAGCGATTGCTCCTACACTAAAGGTGCCAGCCCTGAAAGCTCTTGCTGCTCCTCATCTCCCACTGGTAACCTCCCAAACGAACCACAAACACTTGGGCTCTGAACTTGTTTAGCCTACTAAAACTTCCAACGTACACAGCCTCTCCTGCTCAATCTGGCCAAAATTCAAGACCGAAATTGCGAACGTCCAGGGATTGCTCCTACACTAAAGGTGCCAGCCCTGAAAGCTCTTGCTGCTCCTCATCTCCCACTGGTAACCTCTCAAACGAACCACAAACACTTGGCCTCTGAACTAGTTTAGCCTACTAAAACTACCAACGTACACAGCCTCTCCTGCTCAATCTGGCCAAAATTCAACACCGAAATTGCGAACGTCCAGCGATTGCTCCTACACTAAAGGTGCCAGCCCTGAAAGCTCTTGCTGCTCCTCATCTCCCACTGGTAACCTCTCAAACGAACCACAAACACTTGGCCTCTGAACTTGTTTAGCCTACTAAAACTTCCAACGTACACAGCCTCTCCTGCTCAATCTATGGCCAGAGCTCAACACCGAAATTGTGAACGTCCAGCGATTGCTCCTACACTAAAGGGGCCAGCCCTGAAAGCTCTTGCTGCTCCTCATCTCCCACTGGTAACCTCTCAAACGAACCACAAACACTTGGGCTCTGAACTTCTTTAGCCTACTAAAACTTCCAACGTACACAGCCTCTCCTGCTCAATCTGGCCAGAGCTCAACACCGAAATTGCGAACATCCAGAGATTGCTCCTACACTAAAGGTGCCGCCCTGAAAGCTCTTGCTGGTCCTCATCTCCCACTGGTAACCTCTCAAACGAACCACAAACACTTGGGCTCTGAACTTGTTTAGCCTACTAAAACTTCCAACGTACACAGCCTCTCCTGCTCAATCTGGCCAGAGCTCAACACCGAAATTGCGAACGTCCAGGGATAGCTCCTACACTAAAGGTGCCAACCCTGAAAGCTCTTGCTGGTCCTCATCTCCCACTGGTAACCTCTCAAACGAACCACAAACACTTGGCCTCTGAACTTGTTTAGCCTACTAAAACTTCCAACGTACACAGCCTCCCCTGCTCAATCTGGCCAGAGCTCAACACTGAAATTGCGAACGTCCAGGGATTGCTCCTACACTAAAGGTGCCAGCCCTGAAAGCTCTTGCTGCTCCTCATCTCCCATTGGTAACCTCTCAAACGAACCACAAACACTTGGCTCTGAACTTGTTTAGCCTACTAAAACTTCCAACGTACACAGCCTCTCCTGCTCAATCTGGCCAGAGCTCAACACCGAAATTGCGAACGTCCAGCGATTGCTCCTACACTAAAGGTGCCAGCCCTGAAAGCTCTTGCTGCTCCTCATCTCCCACTGGTAACCTCTCAAACGAACCACAAACACTTGGCCTCTGAACTTGTTTAGCCTACTAAAACTTCCAACGTACACAGCCTCTCCTGCTCAATCTGGCCAGAGCTCAACACCGAAATTGTGAACGTCCAGCGATTGCTCCTACACTAAAGGTGCCAGCCCTGAAAGCTCTTGCTGGTCCTCATCTCCCACTGGTAACCTCTCAAACGAACCACAAACACTTGGCCTCTGAACTTGTTTAGCCTACTAAAACTTCCAACGTACACAGCCTCTCCTGCTCAATCTGGCCAGAGCTCAACACCGAAATTGCGAACGTCCAGGGATTGCTCCTACACTAAAGGTGCCAGCCCTGAAAGCTCTTGCTGGTCCTCATCTCCCACTGGTAACCTCTCAAACGAACCACAAACACTTGGGCTCTGAACTTCTTTAGCCTACTAAAACTTCCAACGTACACAGCCTCGACTGCTCAATCTGGCCAGAGCTCAACACCGAAATTGCGAACGTCCAGCGATTGCTCCTACACTAAAGGTGCCAGCCCTGAAAGCTCTTGCTGGTCCTCATCTCCCACTGGTAACCTCTCAAACGAACCACAAACACTTGGGCTCTGAACTAGTTTAGCCTACTAAAACTTCCAACGTACACAGCCTCTCCTGCTCAATCTGGCCAAAATTCAAGTCCGAAATTGCGAACGTCCAGCGATTGCTCCTACACTAAACGTGCCAGCCCTGAAAGCTCTTGCTGCTCCTCATCTCCCACTGGTAACCTCTCAAACGAACCACAAACACTTGGCCTCTGAACTTGTTTAGCCTACTAAAACTTCCAACGTACACAGCCTCTCCTGCTCAATCTGGCCAGAGCTCAACACCGAAATTGCGAACGTCCAGCGATTGCTCCTACACTAAAGGTGCCAACCCTGAAAGCTCTTGCTGCTCCTCATCTCCCATTGGTAACCTCTCAAACGAACCACAAACACTTGGGCTCTGAACTTGTTTAGCCTACTAAAACTTCCAACGTACACAGCCTCTCCTGCTCAATCTGGCCAGAGCTCAACACCGAAATTGCGAACGTCCAGCGATTGCTCCTACACTAAAGGTGCCAGCCCTGAAAGCTCTTGCTGCTCCTCATCTCCCACTGGTAACCTCTCAAACGAACCACAAACACTTGGCCTCTGAACTTGTTTAGCCTACTAAAACTTCCAACGTACACAGCCTCTCCTGCTCAATCTGGCCAGAGCTCAACACCGAAATTGTGAACGTCCAGCGATTGCTCCTACACTAAAGGTGCCAGCCCTGAAAGCTCTTGCTGCTCCTCATCTCCCACTGGTAACCTCTCAAACGAACCACAAACACTTGGCCTCTGAACTTGTTTAGCCTACTAAAACTTCCAACGTACACAGCCTCTCCTGCTCAATCTGGCCAGAGCTCAACACCGAAATTGCGAACGTCCAGGGATTGCTCCTACACTAAAGGTGCCAGCCCTGAAAGCTCTTGCTGGTCCTCATCTCCCACTGGTAACCTCTCAAACGAACCACAAACACTTGGGCTCTGAACTTCTTTAGCCTACTAAAACTTCCAACGTACACAGCCTCGACTGCTCAATCTGGCCAGAGCTCAACACCGAAATTGCGAACGTCCAGCGATTGCTCCTACACTAAAGGTGCCAGCCCTGAAAGCTCTTGCTGGTCCTCATCTCCCACTGGTAACCTCTCAAACGAACCACAAACACTTGGGCTCTGAACTAGTTTAGCCTACTAAAACTTCCAACGTACACAGCCTCTCCTGCTCAATCTGGCCAAAATTCAAGTCCGAAATTGCGAACGTCCAGCGATTGCTCCTACACTAAACGTGCCAGCCCTGAAAGCTCTTGCTGCTCCTCATCTCCCACTGGTAACCTCTCAAACGAACCACAAACACTTGGCCTCTGAACTTGTTTAGCCTACTAAAACTTCCAACGTACACAGCCTCTCCTGCTCAATCTGGCCAGAGCTCAACACCGAAATTGCGAACGTCCAGCGATTGCTCCTACACTAAAGGTGCCAACCCTGAAAGCTCTTGCTGGTCCTCATCTCCCACTGGTAACCTCTCAAACGAACCACAAACACTTGGGCTCTGAACTTCTTTAGCCTACTAAAACTTCCAACGTACACAGCCTCTCCTGCTCAATCTGGCCAGAGCTCAACACCGAAATTGCGAACGTCCAGCGATTGCTCCTACACTAAAGGGGCCAGCCCTGAAAGCTCTTGCTGGTCCTCATCTCCCACTGGTAACCTCTCAAATGAACCACAAACACTTGGCCTCTGAACTTGTTTAGCCTACTAAAACTTCCAACGTACACAGCCTCTCCTGCTCAATCTGGGCCAGAGCTCAACACCGAAATTGCGAACGTCCAGCGATTGCTCCTACACTAAAGGGGCCAGCCCTGAAAGCTCTTGCTGCTCCTCATCTCCCACTGGTAACCTCTCAAACGAACCACAAACACTTGGCCTCTGAACTTGTTTCGCCTACTAAAACTTCCAACGTACACAGCCTCTCCTGCTCAATCTGGCCAGAGCTCAACACCGAAATTGCGAACGTCCAGCGATTGCTCCTACACTAAAGGTGCCAGCCCTGAAAGCTCTTGCTGGTCCTCATCTCCCACTGGTAACCTCTCAAACGAACCACAAACACTTGGCCTCTGAACTTGTTTAGCCTACTAAAACTTCCAACGTACACAGCCTCTCCTGCTCAATCTGGCCAGAGCTCAACACCGAAATTGCGAACGTCCAGCGATTGCTCCTACACTAAAGGTGCCAACCCTGAAAGCTCTTGCTGGTCCTCATCTCCCACTGGTAACCTCTCAAACGAACCACAAACACTTGGGCTCTGAACTTCTTTAGCCTACTAAAACTTCCAACGTACACAGCCTCTCCTGCTCAATCTGGCCAGAGCTCAACACCGAAATTGCGAACGTCCAGCGATTGCTCCTACACTAAAGGGGCCAGCCCTGAAAGCTCTTGCTGGTCCTCATCTCCCACTGGTAACCTCTCAAACGAACCACAAACACTTGGGCTCTGAACTTGTTTAGCCTACTAAAACTTCCAACGTACACAGCCTCTCCTGCTCAATCTGGCCAGAGCTCAACACCGAAATTGCGAACGTCCAGCGATTGCTCCTACACTAAAGGGGCCAGCCCTGAAAGCTCTTGCTGCTCCTCATCTCCCACTGGTAACCTCTCAAACGAACCACAAACACTTGGCCTCTGAACTTGTTTCGCCTACTAAAACTTCCAACGTACACAGCCTCTCCTGCTCAATCTGGCCAGAGCTCAACACCGAAATTGCGAACGTCCAGCGATTGCTCCTACACTAAAGGGGACAGCCCTGAAAGCTCTTGCTGGTCCTCATCTCCCACTGGTAACCTCTCAAACGAACCACAAACACTTGGCCTCTGAACTTGTTTATCCTACTAAAACTTCCAGCGTACACAGCCTCTCCTGCTCAATCTGGCCAGAGCTCAACACCGAAATTGCGAACGTCCAGCGATTGCTCCTACACTAAAGGGGCCAGCCCTGAAAGCTCTTGCTGGTCCTCATCTCCCACTGGTAACCTCTCAAACGAACCACAAACACTTGGCCTCTGAACTTGTTTAGCCTACTAAAACTTCCAACGTACACAGCCTCTCCTGCTCAATCTGGCCAGAGCTCAACACCGAAATTGCGAACGTCCAGCGATTGCTCCTACACTAAAGGTGCCAACCCTGAAAGCTCTTGCTGGTCCTCATCTCCCACTGGTAACCTCTCAAAGGAACCACAAACACCTGGGCTCTGAACTTGTTTAGCCTACTAAAACTTCCAACGTACACAGCCTCTCCTGCTCCATCTGGCCAAAATTCAAGACCGCAATTTCGAACGTCCAGCGATTGCTCCTACACTGAAGGTGCCAGCCCTGAAAGCTCTTGCTGGTCCTCATCTCCCACTGGTAACCTCTCAAACGAACCACAAACACTTGGGCTCTGAACTTGTTTAGCCTACTAAAACTTCCAACGTACACAGCCTCTCCTGCTCAATCTGGCCCGAGCTCAACACCGAAATTGCGAACGTCCAGCGATTGCTCCTACACTAAAGGTGCCAGCCCTGAAAGCTCTTGCTGGTCCTCATCTCCCACTGGTAACCTCTCAAACGAACCACAAACACTTGGCCTCTGAACTTGTTTAGCCTACTAAAACTTCCAACGTACACAGCCTCTCCTGCTCAATCTGGCCAGAGCTCAACACCGAAATTGCGAACGTCCAGCGATTGCTCCTACACTAAAGGGGCCAGCCCTGAAAGCTCTTGCTGGTCCTCATCTCCCACTGGTAACCTCTCAAACGAACCACAAACACTTGGCCTCTGAACTTGTTTAGCCTACTAAAACTTCCAACGTACACAGCCTCTCCTGCTCAATCTGGCCAGAGCTCAACACCGAAATTGCGAACGTCCAGCGATTGCTCCTACACTAAAGGGGCCAGCCCTGAAAGCTCTTGCTGGTCCTCATCTCCCACTGGTAACCTCTCAAACGAACCACAAACACTTGGGCTCTGAACTTGTTTAGCCTACTAAAACTTCCAACGTACACAGCCTCTCCTGCTCAATCTGGCCAGAGCTCAACACCGAAATTGCGAACGTCCAGGGATTGCTCCTACACTAAAGGTGCCAGCCCTGAAAGCTCTTGCTGGTCCTCATCTCCCACTGGTAACCTCTCAAACGAACCACAAACACTTGGCCTCTGAACTTGTTTAGCCTACTAAAACTTCCAACGTACACAGCCTCTCCTGCTCAATCTGGCCAGAGCTCAACACCGAAATTGCGAACGTCCAGGGATTGCTCCTACACTAAAGGTGCCAACCCTGAAAGCTCTTGCTGCTCCTCATCTCCCACTGGTAACCTCTCAAACGAACCACAAACACCTGGGCTCTGAACTTGTTTAGCCTACTAAAACTTCCAACGTACACAGCCTCTCCTGCTCAATCTGGCCAGAGCTCAACACTGAAATTGCGAACGTCCAGCGATTGCTCCTACACTAAAGGTGCCAGCCCTGAAAGCTCTTGCTGCTCCTCATCTCCCACTGGTAACCTCTCAAACGAACCACAAACACTTGGCCTCTGAACTTGTTTAGCCTACTAAAACTTCCAACGTACACAGCCTCTCCTGCTCAATCTGGCCAAAATTCAAGACCGAATTTGCGAACGTCCAGCGATTGCTCCTACACTAAAGGGGCCAGCCCTGAAAGCTCTTGCTGGTCCTCATCTCCCACTGGTAACCTCTCAAACGAACCACAAACACTTGGGCTCTGAACTTGTTTAGCCTACTAAAACTTCCAACGTACACAGCCTCTCCTGCTCAATCTGCCAGAGCTCAACATCGAAATTGCGAACATCCAGGGATTGCTCCTACACTAAAGGTGCCGCCCTGAAAGCTCTTGCTGGTCCTCATCTCCCACTGGTAACCTCTCAAACGAACCACAAACACTTGGCCTCTGAACTTGTTTAGCCTACTAAAACTTCCAACGTACACTGCCTCTCCTGCTCAATCTGGCCAAAATTCAAGACCGAAATTGCGAACGTCCAGCGATTGCTCCTACACTGAAGGTGCCAGCCCTGAAAACGCTTGCTGGTCCTCATCTCCCACTGGTAACCTCTCAAACGAACCACAAACACTTGGGCTCTGAACTTCTTTAGCCTACTAAAACTTCCAACGTACACAGCCTCTCCTGCTCAATCTGGCCAGAGCTCAACACCGAAATTGCGAACGTCCAGCGATTGCTCCTACACTAAAGGTGCCAGCCCTGAAAGCTCTTGCTGCTCCTCATCTCCCACTGGTAACCTCTCAAATGAACCACAAACACTTGGCCTCTGAACTTGTTTAGCCTACTAAAACTTCCAACGTACACTGCCTCTCCTGCTCAATCTGGCCAGAGCTCAACACCGAAATTGCGAATGTCCAGCGATTGCTCCTACACTAAAGGTGCCAGCCCTGAAAGCTCTTGCTGGTCCTCATCTCCCACTGGTAACCTCTCAAACGAACCACAAACACTTGGCCTCTGAACTTGTTTAGCCTACTAAAACTTCCAACGTACACAGCCTCTCCTGCTCAATCTGGCCAGAGCTCAACACCGAAATTGCGAACGTCCAGCGATTGCTCCTACACTAAAGGGGCCAGCCCTGAAAGCTCTTGCTGCTCCTCATCTCCCACTGGTAACCTCTCAAACGAACCACAAACACTTGGCCTCTGAACTTGTTTAGCCTACTAAAACTTCCAACGTACATAGCCTCTCCTGCTCAATCTGGCCAGAGCTCAACACCGAAATTGCGAACGTCCAGCGATTGCTCCTACACTAAAGGGGCCAGCCCTGAAAGCTCTTGCTGGTCCTCATCTCCCACTGGTAACCTCTCAAACGAACCACAAACACTTGCCTCTGAACTTGTTTAGCCTACTAAAACTTCCAACGTACACAGCCTCTCCTGCTCAATCTGGCCAGAGCTCAACGCCGAAATTGCGAACGTCCAGCGATTGCTCCTACACTAAAGGTGCCAGCCCTGAAAGCTCTTGCTGCTCCTCATCTCCCACTGGTAACCTCTCAAACGAACCACAAACACTTGGCCTCTGAACTTGTTTAGCCTACTAAAACTTCCAACGTACACAGCCTCTCCTGCTCAATCTGGCCAAAATTCAAGACCGAAATTGCGAACGTCCAGCGATTGCTCCTACACTAAAGGTGCCAGCCCTGAAAGCTCTTGCTGCTCCTCATCTCCCACTGGTAACCTCTCAAACGAACCACAAACACTTGGGCTCTGAACTTGTTTAGCCTACTAAAACTTCCAACGTACACAGCCTCTCCTGCTCAATCTGGCCAGAGCTCAACACCGAAATTGCGAACGTCCAGCGATTGCTCCTACACTAAAGGTGCCAGCCCTGAAAGCTCTTGCTGGTCCTCATCTCCCACTGGTAACCTCTCAAACGAACCACAAACACTTGGGCTCTGAACTTGTTTAGCCTACTAAAACTTCCAACGTACACAGCCTCTCCTGCTCAATCTGGACAGAGCTCAACACCGAAATTGCGAACGTCCAGCGATTGCTCCTACACTAAAGGGGCCAGCCCTGAAAGCTCTTGCTGCTCCTCATCTCCCACTGGTAACCTCTCAAACGAACCACAAACACTTGGCCTCTGAACTTGTTTAGCCTACTAAAACTTCCAATGTACACAGCCTCTCCTGCTCAATCTGGCTAGAGCTCAACACCGAAATTGCGAAGGTCCAGCGATTGCTCCTACACTAAAGGTGCCAGCCCTGAAAGCTCTTGCTGGTCCTCATCTCCCACTGGTAACCTCTCAAACGAACCACAAACACTTGGGCTCTGAACTTGTTTAGCCTACTAAAACTTCCAATGTACACAGCCTCTCCTGCTCAATCTGGCCAGAGCTCAACACCGAAATTGCGAACGTCCAGCGATTGCTCCTACACTAAAGGTGCCAGCCCTGAAAGCACTTGCTGGTCCTCATCTCCCACTGGTAACCTCTCAAACGAACCACAAACACTTGGGCTCTGAACTTGTTTAGCCTACTAAAACTTCCAACGTACACAGCCTCTCCTGCTCAATCTGGCCAGAGCTCAACACCGAAATTGCGAACGTCCAGCGATTGCTCCTACACTAAAGGTGCCAGCCCTGAAAGCTCTTGCTGGTCCTCATCTCCCACTGGTAACCTCTCAAACGAACCACAAACATTTGGCCTCTGAACTTGTTTAGCCTACTAAAACTTCCAACGTACACAGCCTCTCCTGCTCAATCTGGCCAGAGCTCAACACCGAAATTGCGAACGTCCAGCGATTGCTCCTACACTAAAGGTGCCAGCCCTGAAAGCTCTTGCTGCTCCTCATCTCCCACTGGTAACCTCTCAAACGAACCACAAACACTTGGCCTCTGAACTTCTTTAGCCTACTAAAACTTCCAACGTACACAGCCTCTCCTGCTCAATCTGGCTAGAGCTCAACACCGAAATTGCGAAGGTCCAGCGATTGCTCCTACACTAAAGGTGCCAGCCCTGAAAGCTCTTGCTGGTCTCATCTCCCACTGGTAACCTCTCAAACGAACCACAAACACTTGGCCTCTGAACTTGTTTAGCCTACTAAAACTTCCAACGTACACAGCCTCTCCTGCTCAATCTGGCCAGAGCTCAACACCGAAATTGCGAACGTCCAGCGATTGCTCCTACACTAAAGGGGCCAGCCTGAAAGCTCTTGCTGCTCCTCATCTCCCACTGGTAACCTCTCAAACGAACCACAAACACTTGGCCTCTGAACTTGTTTAGCCTACTAAAACTTCCAACGTACACAGCCTCTCCTGCTCAATCTGGCCAGAGCTCAACACCGAAATTGCGAACGTCCAGCGATTGCTCCTACACTAAAGGTGCCAGCCCTGAAAGCTCTTGCTGCTCCTCATCTCCCACTGGTAACCTCTCAAACGAACCACAAACACTTGGGCTCTGAACTTGTTTAGCCTACTAAAACTTCCAACGTACACAGCCTCTCCTGCTCAATCTGGCCAGAGCTCAACACCGAAATTGCGAACGTCCAGCGATTGCTCCTACACTAAAGGGGCCAGCCCTGAAAGCTCTTGCTGCTCCTCATCTCCCACTGGTAACCTCTCAAACGAACCAGAAACACTTGGGCTCTGAACTTGTTTAGCCTACTAAAACTTCCAACGTACACAGCCTCTCCTGCTCAATCTGGCCAGAGCTCAACACCGAAATTGCGAACGTCCAGCGATTGCTCCTACACTGAAGGTGCCAGCCCTGAAAGCTCTTGCTGCTCCTCATCTCCTTACCACTGGTTAACCTCTCAAACGAACCACAAACACTTGGCCTCTGAACTTGTTTAGCCTACTAAAACTTCCAACGTACACAGCCTCTCCTGCTCAATCTGGCCAGAGCTCAACACCGAAATTGCGAACGTCCAGCGATTGCTCCTACACTAAAGGGCCCAGCCCTGAAAGCTCTTGCTGGTCCTCATCTCCCACTGGTAACCTCTCAAACGAACCACAAACACTTGGGCTCTGAACTTGTTTAGCCTACTAAAACTTCCAACGTACACAGCCTCTCCTGCTCAATCTGGCCAGAGCTCAACACCAAAATTGCGAACGTCCAGCGATTGCTCCTACACTAAAGGTGCCAGCCCTGAAAGCTCTTGCTGGTCCTCATCTCCCACTGGTAACCTCTCAAACGAACCACAAACACTTGGCCTCTGAACTTGTTTAGCCTACTAAAACTTCCAACGTACACAGCCTCTCCTGCTCAATCTGGCCAGAGCTCAACACCGAAATTGCGAACGTCCAGCGATTGCTCCTACACTAAAGGGGCCAGCCCTGAAAGCTCTTGCTGCTCCTCATCTCCCACTGGTAACCTCTCAAACGAACCACAAACACTTGGGCTCTGAACTTGTTTAGCCTACTAAAACTTCCAACGTACACAGCCTCTCCTGCTCAATCTGGCCAGAGCTCAACACCGAAATTGCGAACGTCCAGCGATTGCTCCTACACTAAAGGGGCCAGCCCTGAAAGCTCTTGCTGCTCCTCATCTCCCACTGGTAAGCTCTCAAACGAACCACAAACACTTGGGCTCTGAACTTGTTTGGCCTATTAAAACTTCCAACGTACACAGCCTCTCCTGCTCAATCTGGCCAGAGCTCAACACCGAAATTGCGAACGTCCAGCGATTGCTCCTACACTAAAGGTGCCAGCCCTGAAAGCTCTTGCTGGTCCTCATCTCCCACTGGTAACCTCTCAAACGAACCACAAACACTTGGGCTCTGAACTTGTTTAGCCTACTAAAACTTCCAACGTACACAGCCTCTCCTGCTCAATCTGGCCAGAGCTCAACACCGAAATTGCGAACGTCCAGCGATTGCTCCTACACTAAAGGTGCCAGCCCTGAAAGCTCTTGCTGGTCCTCATCTCCCACTGGTAACCTCTCAAACGAACCACAAACACTTGGCCTCTGAACTTGTTTAGCCTACTAAAACTTCCAACGTACACAGCCTCTCCTGCTCAATCTGGCCAGAGCTCAACACCGAAATTGCGAACGTCCAGCGATTGCTCCTACACTAAAGGGGCCAGCCCTGAAAGCTCTTGCTGGTCCTCATCTCCCACTGGTAACCTCTCAAACGAACCACAAACACTTGGCCTCTGAACTTGTTTAGCCTACTAAAACTTCCAACGTACACAGCCTCTCCTGCTCAATCTGGCCAGAGCTCAACACCGAAATTGCGAACGTCCAGCGATTGCTCCTACACTAAAGGGGCCAGCCCTGAAAGCTCTTGCTGCTCCTCATCTCCCACTGGTAAGCTCTCAAACGAACCACAAACACTTGGGCTCTGAACTTGTTTGGCCTATTAAAACTTCCAACGTACACAGCCTCTCCTGCTCAATCTGGCCAGAGCTCAACACCGAAATTGCGAACATCCAGCGATTGCTCCTACACTAAAGGTGCCAGCCCTGAAAGCTCTTGCTGGTCCTCATCTCCCACTGGTAACCTCTCAAACGAACCACAAACACTTGGGCTCTGAACTTGTTTAGCCTACTAAAACTTCCAACGTACACAGCCTCTCCTGCTCAATCTGGCCAGAGCTCAACACCGAAATTGCGAACGTCCAGCGATTGCTCCTACACTAAAGGTGCCAGCCCTGAAAGCTCTTGCTGGTCCTCATCTCCCACTGGTAACCTCTCAAACGAACCACAAACACTTGGCCTCTGAACTTGTTTAGCCTACTAAAACTTCCAACGTACACAGCCTCTCCTGCTCAATCTGGCCAGAGCTCAACACCGAAATTGCGAACGTCCAGCGATTGCTCCTACACTAAAGGGGCCAGCCCTGAAAGCTCTTGCTGGTCCTCATCTCCCACTGGTAACCTCTCAAACGAACCACAAACACTTGGCCTCTGAACTTGTTTAGCCTACTAAAACTTCCAACGTACACAGCCTCTCCTGCTCAATCTGGCCAGAGCTCAACACCGAAATTGCGAACGTCCAGCGATTGCTCCTACACTAAAGGGGCCAGCCCTGAAAGCTCTTGCTGCTCCTCATCTCCCACTGGTAACCTCTCAAACGAACCACAAACACTTGGGCTCTGAACTTGTTTAGCCTACTAAAACTTCCAACGTACACAGCCTCTCCTGCTCAATCTGGCCAGAGCTCAACACCGAAATTGCGAACGTCCAGCGATTGCTCCTACACTAAAGGTGCCAGCCCTGAAAGCACTTGCTGGTCCTCATCTCCCACTGGTAACCTCTCAAACGAACCACAAACACTTGGCCTCTGAACTTGTTTAGCCTACTAAAAACTTCCAACGTACACAGCCTCTCCTGCTCAATCTGGCCAGAGCTCAACACCGAAATTGCGAACGTCCAGCGATTGCCTCCTACACTAAAGGGGCCAGCCCTGAAAGCTCTTGCTGGTCCTCATCTCCCACTGGTAACCTCTCAAACGAACCACAAACACTTGGCCTCTGAACTTGTTTAGCCTACTAAAACTTCCAACGTACACAGCCTCTCCTGCTCAATCTGGCCAGAGCTCAACACCGAAATTGCGAACGTCCAGCGATTGCTCCTACACTAAAGGGGCCAGCCCTGAAAGCTCTTGCTGCTCCTCATCTCCCACTGGTAACCTCTCAAACGAACCACAAACACTTGGCCTCTGAACTTCTTTAGCCTACTAAAACTACCAACGTACACAGCCTCTCCTGCTCAATCTGGCCAGAGCTCAACACCAAAATTGCGAACGTCCAGCGATTGCTCCTACACTAAAGGGGCCAGCCCTGAAAGCTCTTGCTGGTCCTCATCTCCCACTGGTAACCTCTCAAACGAACCACAAACACTTGGCCTCTGAACTTGTTTAGCCTACTAAACTTCCAACGTACACTGCCTCTCCTGCTCAATCTGGCCAGAGCTCAACACCGAAATTGCGAACGTCCAGCGATTGCTCCTTCACTAAAGGTGCCAGCCCTGAAAGCTCTTGCTGCTCCTCATCTCCCACTGGTAACCTCTCAAACGAACCACAAACACTTGGGCTCTGAACTAGTTTAGCCTACTAAAACTTCCAACGTACACTGCCTCTCCTGATCAATCTGGCCAAAATTCAAGACCGAAATTGCGAACGTCCAGCGATTGCTCCTACACTAAAGGTGCCAGCCCTGAAAGCTCTTGCTGCTCCTCATCTCCCACTGGTAACCTCTCAAACGAACCACAAACACTTGGCCTCTGAACTTCTTTAGCCTACTAAAACTTCCAACGTACACAGCCTCTCCTGCTCAACCTGGCCAGAGCTCAACACCGAAATTGCGAACGTCCAGCGATTGCTCCTACACTAAAGGGGCCAGCCCTGAAAGCTCTTGCTGGTCCTCATCTCCCACTGGTAACCTCTCAAACGAACCACAAACACTTGGCCTCTGAACTTGTTTAGCCTACTAAAACTTCCAACGTACACTGCCTCTCCTGCTCATCTGGCCAAAGCTCAACACCGAAATTGCGAACGTCCAGCGATTGCTCCTACACTAAAGGGGCCAGCCCTGAAAGCTCTTGCTGGTCCTCATCTCCCACTGGTAACCTCTCAAACGAACCACAAACACTTGGCCTCTGAACTTGTTTAGCCTACTAAAACTTCCAACGTACACAGCCTCTCCTGCTCAATCTGGCCAGAGCTCAACACCGAAATTGCGAACGTCCAGGGATGCTCCTACACTAAAGGGGCCAGCCCTGAAAGCTCTTGCTGCTCCTCATCTCCCACTGGTAACCTCTCAAACGAACCACAAACACTTGGCCTCTGAACTAGTTTAGCCTACTAAAACTTCCAACGTACACAGCCTCTCCTGCTCAATCTGGCCAAAATTCAAGACCGAAATTGCGAACGTCCAGAGACTGCTCCTACACTAAAGGTGCCAGCCCTGAAAGCTCTTGCTGCTCCTCATCTCCCACTGGTAACCTCTCAAACGAACCACAAACACTTGGGCTCTGAACTTGTTTAGCCTACTAAAACTTCCAACGTACACAGCCTCTCCTGCTCAATCTGGCCAGAGCTCAACACCGAAATTGCGAACGTCCAGGGATTGCTCCTACACTAAAGGTGCCAGCCCTGAAAGCTCTTGCTGCTCCTCATCTCCCACTGGTAACCTCTCAAACGAACCACAAACACTTGGCCTCTGAACTTGTTTAGCCTACTAAAACTTCCAACGTACACAGCCTCTCCTGCTCAATCTGGCCAGAGCTCAACACCGAAATTGTGAACGTCAGCGATTGCTCCTACACTAAAGGGGCCAGCCCTGAAAGCTTCTTGCTGCTCCTCATCTCCCACTGGTAACCTCTCAAACGAACCACAAACACTTGGGCTCTGAACTTCTTTAGCCTACTAAAACTTCCAACGTACACAGCCTCTCCTGCTCAATCTGGCCAGAGCTCAACACCGAAAATTGCGAACATCCAGAGATTGCTCTACACTAAAGGTGCCGCCCTGAAAGCTCTTGCGGTCCTCATCTCCCACTGGTAACCTCTCAAACGAACCACAAACACTTGGCCTCTGAACTTGTTTAGCCTACTAAAACTTCCAACGTACACAGCCTCTCCTGCTCAATCTGGCCAGAGCTCAACACCGAAATTGCGAACGTCCAGGGATAGCTCCTACACTAAAGGTGCCAACCCTGAAAGCTCTTGCTGGTCCTCATCTCCCACTGGTAACCTCTCAAACGAACCACAAACACTTGGCCTCTGAACTTGTTTAGCCTACTAAAACTTCCAACGTACACAGCCTCCCCTGCTCAATCTGGCCAGAGCTCAACACTGAAATTGCGAACGTCCAGGGATTGCTCCTACACTAAAGGTGCCAGCCCTGAAAGCTCTTGCTGCTCCTCATCTCCCATTGGTAACCTCTCAAACGAACCACAAACACTTGGGCTCTGAACTTGTTTAGCCTACTAAAACTTCCAACGTACACAGCCTCTCCTGCTCAATCTGGCCAGAGCTCAACACCGAAATTGCGAACGTCCAGCGATTGCTCCTACACTAAGGTGCCAGCCCTGAAAGCTCTTGCTGCTCCTCATCTCCCACTGGTAACCTCTCAAACGAACCACAAACACTTGGACTCTGAACTTGTTTAGCCTACTAAAACTTCCAACGTACACAGCCTCTCCTGCTCAATCTGGCCAGAGCTCAACACCGAAATTGTGAACGTCCAGCGATTGCTAGCTCCTACACTAAAGGTGCCAGCCCTGAAAGCTCTTGCTGCTCCTCATCTCCCACTGGTAACCTCTCAAACGAACCACAAACACTTGGCCTCTGAACTTGTTTAGCCTACTAAAACTTCCAACGTACACAGCCTCTCCTGCTCAATCTGGCCAGAGCTCAACACCGAAATTGCGAACGTCCAGGGATTGCTCCTACACTAAAGGTGCCAGCCCTGAAAGCTCTTGCTGGTCCTCATCTCCCACTGGTAACCTCTCAAACGAACCACAAACACTTGGGCTCTGAACTTCTTTAGCCTACTAAAACTTCCAACGTACACAGCCTCGACTGCTCAATCTGGCCAGAGCTCAACACCGAAATTGCGAACGTCCAGCGATTGCTCCTACACTAAAGGTGCCAGCCCTGAAAGCTCTTGCTGGTCCTCATCTCCCACTGGTAACCTCTCAAACGAACCACAAACACTTGGGCTCTGAACTAGTTTAGCCTACTAAAACTTCCAACGTACACAGCCTCTCCTGCTCAATCTGGCCAAAATTCAAGTCCGAAATTGCGAACGTCCAGCGATTGCTCCTACACTAAAGGGGCCAGCCCTGAAAGCTCTTGCTGGTCCTCATCTCCCACTGGTAACCTCTCAAACGAACCACAAACACTTGGCCTCTGAACTTGTTTAGCCTACTAAAACTTCCAACGTACACAGCCTCTCCTGCTCAATCTGGCCAGAGCTCAACACCGAAATTGCGAACGTCCAGGGATTGCTCCTACACTAAAGGGGCCAGCCCTGAAAGCTCTTGCTGCTCCTCATCTCCCACTGGTAACCTCTCAAACGAACCACAAACACTTGGCCTCTGAACTAGTTTAGCCTACTAAAACTTCCAACGTACACAGCCTCTCCTGCTCAATCTGGCCAAAATTCAAGACCGAAATTGCGAACGTCCAGAGACTGCTCCTACACTAAAGGTGCCAGCCCTGAAAGCTCTTGCTGCTCCTCATCTCCCACTGGTAACCTCTCAAACGAACCACAAACACTTGGGCTCTGAACTTGTTTAGCCTACTAAAACTTCCAACGTACACAGCCTCTCCTGCTCAATCTGGCCAGAGCTCAACACCGAAATTGCGAACGTCCAGGGATTGCTCCTACACTAAAGGTGCCAGCCCTGAAAGCTCTTGCTGCTCCTCATCTCCCACTGGTAACCTCTCAAACGAACCACAAACACTTGGCCTCTGAACTTGTTTAGCCTACTAAAACTTCCAACGTACACAGCCTCTCCTGCTCAATCTGGCCAGAGCTCAACACCGAAATTGTGAACGTCCAGCGATTGCTCCTACACTAAAGGGGCCAGCCCTGAAAGCTCTTGCTGCTCCTCATCTCCCACTGGTAACCTCTCAAACGAACCACAAACACTTGGGCTCTGAACTTCTTTAGCCTACTAAAACTTCCAACGTACACAGCCTCCCCTGCTCAATCTGGCCAGAGCTCAACACCGAAATTGCGAACATCCAGAGATTGCTCCTACACTAAAGGTGCCGCCCTGAAAGCTCTTGCTGGTCCTCATCTCCCACTGGTAACCTCTCAAACGAACCACAAACACTTGGGCTCTGAACTTGTTTAGCCTACTAAAACTTCCAACGTACACAGCCTCTCCTGCTCAATCTGGCCAGAGCTCAACACCGAAATTGCGAACGTCCAGGGATAGCTCCTACACTAAAGGTGCCAACCCTGAAAGCTCTTGCTGGTCCTCATCTCCCACTGGTAACCTCTCAAACGAACCACAAACACTTGGCCTCTGAACTTGTTTAGCCTACTAAAACTTCCAACGTACACAGCCTCCCCTGCTCAATCTGGCCAGAGCTCAACACTGAAATTGCGAACGTCCAGGGATTGCTCCTACACTAAAGGTGCCAGCCCTGAAAGCTCTTGCTGCTCCTCATCTCCCATTGGTAACCTCTCAAACGAACCACAAACACTTGGGCTCTGAACTTGTTTAGCCTACTAAAACTTCCAACGTACACAGCCTCTCCTGCTCAATCTGGCCAGAGCTCAACACCGAAATTGCGAACGTCCAGCGATTGCTCCTACACTAAAGGTGCCAGCCCTGAAAGCTCTTGCTGCTCCTCATCTCCCACTGGTAACCTCTCAAACGAACCACAAACACTTGGCCTCTGAACTTGTTTAGCCTACTAAAACTTCCAACGTACACAGCCTCTCCTGCTCAATCTGGCCAGAGCTCAACACCGAAATTGTGAACGTCCAGCGATTGCTCCTACACTAAAGGTGCCAGCCCTGAAAGCTCTTGCTGGTCCTCATCTCCCACTGGTAACCTCTCAAACGAACCACAAACACTTGGCCTCTGAACTTGTTTAGCCTACTAAAACTTCCAACGTACACAGCCTCTCCTGCTCAATCTGGCCAGAGCTCAACACCGAAATTGCGAACGTCCAGGGATTGCTCCTACACTAAAGGTGCCAGCCCTGAAAACTCTTGCTGGTCCTCATCTCCCACTGGTAACCTCTCAAACGAACCACAAACACTTGGGCTCTGAACTTCTTTAGCCTACTAAAACTTCCAACGTACACAGCCTCGACTGCTCAATCTGGCCAGAGCTCAACACCGAAATTGCGAACGTCCAGCGATTGCTCCTACACTAAAGGTGCCAGCCCTGAAAGCTCTTGCTGCTCCTCATCTCCCACTGGTAACCTCTCAAACGAACCACAAACACTTGGGCTCTGAACTAGTTTAGCCTACTAAAACTTCCAACGTACACAGCCTCTCCTGCTCAATCTGGCCAAAATTCAAGTCCGAAATTGCGAACGTCCAGCGATTGCTCCTACACTAAACGTGCCAGCCCTGAAAGCTCTTGCTGCTCCTCATCTCCCACTGGTAACCTCTCAAACGAACCACAAACACTTGGCCTCTGAACTTGTTTAGCCTACTAAAACTTCCAACGTACACAGCCTCTCCTGCTCAATCTGGCCAGAGCTCAACACCGAAATTGCGAACGTCCAGCGATTGCTCCTACACTAAAGGTGCCAACCCTGAAAGCTCTTGCTGGTCCTCATCTCCCACTGGTAACCTCTCAAACGAACCACAAACACTTGGGTTCTGAACTTCTTTAGCCTACTAAAACTTCCAACGTACACAGCCTCTCCTGCTCAATCTGGCCAGAGCTCAACACCGAAATTGCGAACGTCCAGCGATTGCTCCTACACTAAAGGGGCCAGCCCTGAAAGCTCTTGCTGGTCCTCATCTCCCACTGGTAACCTCTCAAATGAACCACAAACACTTGGCCTCTGAACTTGTTTAGCCTACTAAAACTTCCAACGTACACAGCCTCTCCTGCTCAATCTGGCCAGAGCTCAACACCGAAATTGCGAACGTCCAGCGATTGCTCCTACACTAAAGGGGCCAGCCCTGAAAGCTCTTGCTGCTCCTCATCTCCCACTGGTAACCTCTCAAACGAACCACAAACACTTGGCCTCTGAACTTGTTTCGCCTACTAAAACTTCCAACGTACACAGCCTCTCCTGCTCAATCTGGCCAGAGCTCAACACCGAAATTGCGAACGTCCAGCGATTGCTCCTACACTAAAGGTGCCAGCCCTGAAAGCTCTTGCTGGTCCTCATCTCCCACTGGTAACCTCTCAAACGAACCACAAACACTTGGGCTCTGAACTTCTTTAGCCTACTAAAACTTCCAACGTACACAGCCTCTCCTGCTCAATCTGGCCAGAGCTCAACACCGAAATTGCGAACGTCCAGCGATTGCTCCTACACTAAAGGTGCCAGCCCTGAAAGCTCTTGCTGGTCCTCATCTCCCACTGGTAACCTCTCAAACGAACCACAAACACTTGGGCTCTGAACTAGTTTAGCCTACTAAAACTTCCAACGTACACAGCCTCTCCTGCTCAATCTGGCCAAAATTCAAGTCCGAAATTGCGAACGTCCAGCGATTGCTCCTACACTAAACGTGCCAGCCCTGAAAGCTCTTGCTGCTCCTCATCTCCCACTGGTAACCTCTCAAACGAACCACAAACACTTGGCCTCTGAACTTGTTTAGCCTACTAAAACTTCCAACGTACACAGCCTCTCCTGCTCAATCTGGCCAGAGCTCAACACCGAAATTGCGAACGTCCAGCGATTGCTCCTACACTAAAGGTGCCAACCCTGAAAGCTCTTGCTGGTCCTCATCTCCCACTGGTAACCTCTCAAACGAACCACAAACACTTGGCCTCTGAACTTCTTTAGCCTACTAAAACTTCCAACGTACACAGCCTCTCCTGCTCAATCTGGCCAGAGCTCAACACCGAAATTGCGAACGTCCAGCGATTGCTCCTACACTAAAGGGGCCAGCCCTGAAAGCTCTTGCTGCTCCTCATCTCCCACTGGTAACCTCTCAAACGAACCACAAACACTTGGGCTCTGAACTTGTTTAGCCTACTAAAACTTCCAACGTACACTGCCTCTCCTGCTCAATCTGGCCAAAGCTCAACACCGAAATTGCGAACGTCCAGCGATTGCTCCTACACTAAAGGGGCCAGCCCTGAAAGCTCTTGCTGGTCCTCATCTCCCACTGGTAACCTCTCAAACGAACCACAAACACTTGGCCTCTGAACTTGTTTCGCCTACTAAAACTTCCAACGTACACAGCCTCTCCTGCTCAATCTGGCCAGAGCTCAACACCGAAATTGCGAACGTCCAGCGATTGCTCCTACACTAAAGGTGCCAGCCCTGAAAGCTCTTGCTGGTCCTCATCTCCCACTGGTAACCTCTCAAACGAACCACAAACACTTGGCCTCTGAACTTGTTTAGCCTACTAAAACTTCCAACGTACACAGCCTCTCCTGCTCAATCTGGCCAGAGCTCAACACCGAAATTGCGAACGTCCAGCGATTGCTCCTACACTAAAGGGGCCAGCCCTGAAAGCTCTTGCTGCTCCTCATCTCCCACTGGTAACCTCTCAAACGAACCACAAACACTTGGGCTCTGAACTTGTTTATCCTACTAAAACTTCCAGCGTACACAGCCTCTCCTGCTCAATCTGGCCAGAGCTCAACACCGAAATTGCGAACGTCCAGCGATTGCTCCTACACTAAAGGGGCCAGCCCTGAAAGCTCTTGCTGGTCCTCATCTCCCACTGGTAACCTCTCAGACGAACCACAAACACTTGGCCTCTGAACTTGTTTAGCCTACTAAAACTTCCAACGTACACAGCCTCTCCTGCTCAATCTGGCCAGAGCTCAACACCGAAATTGCGAACGTCCAGCGATTGCTCCTACACTAAAGGTGCCAACCCTGAAAGCTCTTGCTGGTCCTCATCTCCCACTGGTAACCTCTCAAAGGAACCACAAACACCTGGGCTCTGAACTTGTTTAGCCTACTAAAACTTCCAACGTACACAGCCTCTCCTGCTCCATCTGGCCAAAATTCAAGACCGCAATTTCGAACGTCCAGCGATTGCTCCTACACTGAAGGTGCCAGCCCTGAAAGCTCTTGCTGGTCCTCATCTCCCACTGGTAACCTCTCAAACGAACCACAAACACTTGGGCTCTGAACTTGTTTAGCCTACTAAAACTTCCAACGTACACAGCCTCTCCTGCTCAATCTGGCCCGAGCTCAACACCGAAATTGCGAACGTCCAGCGATTGCTCCTACACTAAAGGTGCCAGCCCTGAAAGCTCTTGCTGGTCCTCATCTCCCACTGGTAACCTCTCAAACGAACCACAAACACTTGGCCTCTGAACTTGTTTAGCCTACTAAAACTTCCAACGTACACAGCCTCTCCTGCTCAATCTGGCCAGAGCTCAACACCGAAATTGCGAACGTCCAGCGATTGCTCCTACACTAAAGGGGCCAGCCCTGAAAGCTCTTGCTGGTCCTCATCTCCCACTGGTAACCTCTCAAACGAACCACAAACACTTGGCCTCTGAACTTGTTTAGCCTACTAAAACTTCCAACGTACACAGCCTCTCCTGCTCAATCTGGCCAGAGCTCAACACCGAAATTGCGAACGTCCAGCGATTGCTCCTACACTAAAGGGGCCAGCCCTGAAAGCTCTTGCTGGTCCTCATCTCCCACTGGTAACCTCTCAAACGAACCACAAACACTTGGCCTCTGAACTTGTTTAGCCTACTAAAACTTCCAACGTACACAGCCTCTCCTGCTCAATCTGGCCAGAGCTCAACACCGAAATTGCGAACGTCCAGGGATTGCTCCTACACTAAAGGTGCCAGCCCTGAAAGCTCTTGCTGCTCCTCATCTCCCACTGGTAACCTCTCAAACGAACCACAAACACTTGGCCTCTGAACTTGTTTAGCCTACTAAAACTTCCAACGTACACAGCCTCTCCTGCTCAATCTGGCCAGAGCTCAACACCGAAATTGCGAACGTCCAGGGATTGCTCCTACACTAAAGGTGCCAACCCTGAAAGCTCTTGCTGCTCCTCATCTCCCACTGGTAACCTCTCAAACGAACCACAAACACCTGGGCTCTGAACTTGTTTAGCCTACTAAAACTTCCAACGTACACAGCCTCTCCTGCTCAATCTGGCCAGAGCTCAACACTGAAATTGCGAACGTCCAGCGATTGCTCCTACACTAAAGGTGCCAGCCCTGAAAGCTCTTGCTGGTCCTCATCTCCCACTGGTAACCTCTCAAACGAACCACAAACACTTGGGCTCTGAACTTGTTTAGCCTACTAAAACTTCCAACGTACACAGCCTCTCCTGCTCAATCTGGCCAAAATTCAAGACCGAATTTGCGAACGTCCAGCGATTGCTCCTACACTAAAGGGGCCAGCCCTGAAAGCTCTTGCTGGTCCTCATCTCCCACTGGTAACCTCTCAAACGAACCACAAACACTTGGGCTCTGAACTTGTTTAGCCTACTAAAACTTCCAACGTACACAGCCTCTCCTGCTCAATCTGGCCAGAGCTCAACACCGAAATTGCGAACATCCAGGGATTGCTCCTACACTAAAGGTGCCGCCCTGAAAGCTCTTGCTGGTCCTCATCTCCCACTGGTAACCTCTCAAACGAACCACAAACACTTGGCCTCTGAACTTGTTTAGCCTACTAAAACTTCCAACGTACACTGCCTCTCCTGCTCAATCTGGCCAGAGCTCAACACCGAAATTGCGAATGTCCAGCGATTGCTCCTACACTAAACGTGCCAGCCCTGAAAGCTCTTGCTGCTCCTCATCTCCCACTGGTAACCTCTCAAACGAACCACAAACACTTGGCCTCTGAACTTGTTTAGCCTACTAAAACTTCCAACGTACACAGCCTCTCCTGCTCAATCTGGCCAGAGCTCAACACCGAAATTGCGAACGTCCAGCGATTGCTCCTACACTAAAGGGGCCAGCCCTGAAAGCTCTTGCTGCTCCTCATCTCCCACTGGTAACCTCTCAAACGAACCACAAACACTTGGCCTCTGAACTTGTTTAGCCTACTAAAACTTCCAACGTACATAGCCTCTCCTGCTCAATCTGGCCAGAGCTCAACACCGAAATTGCGAACGTCCAGCGATTGCTCCTACACTAAAGGGGCCAGCCCTGAAAGCTCTTGCTGGTCCTCATCTCCCACTGGTAACCTCTCAAACGAACCACAAACACTTGGCCTCTGAACTTGTTTAGCCTACTAAAACTTCCAACGTACACAGCCTCTTCTGCTCAATCTGGCCAGAGCTCAACGCCGAAATTGCGAACGTCCAGCGATTGCTCCTACACTAAAGGTGCCAGCCCTGAAAGCTCTTGCTGGTCCTCATCTCCCACTGGTAACCTCTCAAACGAACCACAAACACTTGGCCTCTGAACTTGTTTAGCCTACTAAAACTTCCAACGTACACAGCCTCTCCTGCTCAATCTGGCCAAAATTCAAGACCGAAATTGCGAACGTCCAGCGATTGCTCCTACACTAAAGGTGCCAGCCCTGAAAGCTCTTGCTGGTCCTCATCTCCCACTGGTAACCTCTCAAACGAACCACAAACACTTGGCCTCTGAACTTGTTTAGCCTACTAAAACTTCCAATGTACACAGCCTCTCCTGCTCAATCTGGCCAGAGCTCAACACCGAAATTGCGAACGTCCAGCGATTGCTCCTACACTAAAGGTGCCAGCCCTGAAAGCTCTTGCTGCTCCTCATCTCCCACTGGTAACTTCTCAAACGAACCACAAACACTTGGGCTCTGAACTTGTTTAGCCTACTAAAACTTCCAACGTACACAGCCTCTCCTGCTCAATCTGGCCAGAGCTCAACACCGAAATTGCGAACGTCCAGCGATTGCTCCTACACTAAAGGTGCCAGCCCTGAAAGCTCTTGCTGGTCCTCATCTCCCACTGGTAACCTCTCAAACGAACCACAAACACTTGGGCTCTGAACTTGTTTGGCCTACTAAAACTTCCAACGTACACAGCCTCTCCTGCTCAATCTGGCCAGAGCTCAACACCGAAATTGCGAACGTCCAGGGATTGCTCCTACACTAAAGGTGCCAACCCTGAAAGCTCTTGCTGCTCCTCATCTCCCACTGGTAACCTCTCAAACGAACCACAAACACCTGGGCTCTGAACTTGTTTAGCCTACTAAAACTTCCAACGTACACTGCCTCTCCTGCTCAATCTGGCCAAAATTCAAGACCGAAATTGCGAACGTCCAGCGATTGCTCCTACACTGAAGGTGCCAGCCCTGAAAACGCTTGCTGGTCCTCATCTCCCACTGGTAACCTCTCAAACGAACCACAAACACTTGGGCTCTGAACTTGTTTAGCCTACTAAAACTTCCAACGTACACAGCCTCTCCTGCTCAATCTGGCCAGAGCTCAACACCGAAATTGCGAACGTCCAGCGATTGCTCCTACACTAAAGGTGCCAGCCCTGAAAGCTCTTGCTGCTCCTCATCTCCCACTGGTAACTTCTCAAATGAACCACAAACACTTGGCCTCTGAACTTGTTTAGCCTACTAAAACTTCCAACGTACACAGCCTCTCCTGCTCAATCTGGCCAGAGCTCAACACCGAAATTGCGAACGTCCAGCGATTGCTCCTACACTAAAGGTGCCAGCCCTGAAAGCTCTTGCTGGTCCTCATCTCCCACTGGTAACCTCTCAAACGAACCACAAACACTTGGGCTCTGAACTTGTTTGGCCTACTAAAACTTCCAACGTACACAGCCTCTCCTGCTCAATCTGGCCAGAGCTCAACACCGAAATTGCGAACGTCCAGGGATTGCTCCTACACTAAAGGTGCCAACCCTGAAAGCTCTTGCTGCTCCTCATCTCCCACTGGTAACCTCTCAAACGAACCACAAACACCTGGGCTCTGAACTTGTTTAGCCTACTAAAACTTCCAACGTACACTGCCTCTCCTGCTCAATCTGGCCAAAATTCAAGACCGAAATTGCGAACGTCCAGCGATTGCTCCTACACTGAAGGTGCCAGCCCTGAAAACGCTTGCTGGTCCTCATCTCCCACTGGTAACCTCTCAAACGAACCACAAACACTTGGGCTCTGAACTTGTTTAGCCTACTAAAACTTCCAACGTACACAGCCTCTCCTGCTCAATCTGGCCAGAGCTCAACACCGAAATTGCGAACGTCCAGCGATTGCTCCTACACTAAAGGTGCCAGCCCTGAAAGCTCTTGCTGGTCCTCATCTCCCACTGGTAACCTCTCAAATGAACCACAAACACTTGGCCTCTGAACTTGTTTAGCCTACTAAAACTTCCAACGTACACTGCCTCTCCTGCTCAATCTGGCCAGAGCTCAACACCGAAATTGCGAACGTCCAGCGATTGCTCCTACACTAAAGGTGCCAGCCCTGAAAGCTCTTGCTGGTCCTCATCTCCCACTGGTAACCTCTCAAACGAACCACAAACACTTGGCCTCTGAACTTGTTTAGCCTACTAAAACTTCCAACGTACACAGCCTCTCCTGCTCAATCTGGCCAGAGCTCAACACTGAAATTGCGAACGTCCAGCGATTGCTCCTACACTAAAGGTGCCAGCCCTGAAAGCTCTTGCTGGTCCTCATCTCCCACTGGTAACCTCTCAAACGAACCACAAACACTTCGGCTCTGAACTTGTTTAACCTACTAAAACTTCCAACGTACACAGCCTCTCCTGCTCAATCTGGCCAGAGCTCAACACCGAAATTGCGAACGTCCAGCGATTGCTCCTACACTAAAGGTGCCAGCCCTGAAAGCTCTTGCTGGTCCTCATCTCCCACTGGTAACCTCTCAAACGAACCACAAACACTTGGGCTCTGAACTTGTTTAGCCTACTAAAACTTCCAACGTACACAGCCTCTCCTGCTCAATCTGGCCAGAGCTCAACACCGAAATTGCGAACGTCCAGCGATTGCTCCTACACTAAAGGTGCCAGCCCTGAAAGCTCTTGCTGCTCCTCATCTCCCACTGGTAACCTCTCAAACGAACCACAAACACTTGGCCTCTGAACTTGTTTAGCCTACTAAAACTTCCAACGTACACAGCCTCTCCTGCTCAATCTGGCCAGAGCTCAACACCGAAATTGCGAACGTCCAGCGATTGCTCCTACACTAAAGGGGCCAGCCCTGAAAGCTCTTGCTGGTCCTCATCTCCCACTGGTAACCTCTCAAACGAACCACAAACACTTGGCCTCTGAACTTGTTTAGCCTACTAAAACTTCCAACGTACACAGCCTCTCCTGCTCAATCTGGCCAGAGCTCAACGCCGAAATTGCGAACGTCCAGCGATTGCTCCTACACTAAAGGTGCCAGCCCTGAAAGCTCTTGCTGGTCCTCATCTCCCACTGGTAACCTCTCAAACGAACCACAAACACTTGGCCTCTGAACTTGTTTAGCCTACTAAAACTTCCAACGTACACAGCCTCTCCTGCTCAATCTGGCCAGAGCTCAACACCGAAATTGCGAACGTCCAGCGATTGCTCCTACACTAAAGGGGCCAGCCCTGAAAGCTCTTGCTGCTCCTCATCTCCCACTGGTAACCTCTCAAACGAACCACAAACACTTGGCCTCTGAACTTGTTTAGCCTACTAAAACTTCCAATGTACACAGCCTCTCCTGCTCAATCTGGCCAGAGCTCAACACCGAAATTGCGAACGTCCAGCGATTGCTCCTACACTAAAGGTGCCAGCCCTGAAAGCTCTTGCTGCTCCTCATCTCCCACTGGTAACCTCTCAAACGAACCACAAACACTTGGGCTCTGAAATTCTTTAGCCTACTAAAACTTCCAACGTACACAGCCTCTCCTGCTCAATCTGGCCAGAGCTCAACACCGAAATTGCGAACGTCCAGGGATTGCTCCTACACTAAAGGTGCCAACCCTGAAAGCTCTTGCTGCTCCTCATCTCCCACTGGTAACCTCTCAAACGAACCACAAACACTTGGGCTCTGAACTTCTTTAGCCTACTAAAACTTCCAACGTACACAGCCTCTCCTGCTCAATCTGGCCAAAATTCAAGACCGAAATTGCGAACGTCCAGCGATTGCTCCTACACTAAAGGGGCCAGCCCTGAAAGCTCTTGCTGCTCCTCATCTCCCACTGGTAACCTCTCAAACGAACCACAAACACTTGGCCTCTGAACTTGTTTAGCCTACTAAAACTTCCAACGTACACAGCCTCTCCTGCTCAATCTGGCCAAAATTCAAGACCGAAATTGCGAACGTCCAGCGATTGCTCCTACACTGAAGGTGCCAGCCCTGAAAACGCTTGCTGGTCCTCATCTCCCACTGGTAACCTCTCAAACGAACCACAAACACTTGGGCTCTGAACTTGTTTAGCCTACTAAAACTTCCAACGTACACAGCCTCTCCTGCTCAATCTGGCCAGAGCTCAACACCGAAATTGCGAACGTCCAGCGATTGCTCCTACACTAAAGGTGCCAGCCCTGAAAGCTCTTGCTGGTCCTCATCTCCCACTGGTAACCTCTCAAACGAACCACAAACACTTGGCCTCTGAACTTCTTTAGCCTACTAAAACTTCCAACGTACACAGCCTCTCCTGGTCAATCTGGCCAGAGCTCAACACCGAAATTGCGAACATCCAGCGATTGCTCCTACACTAAAGGTGCCAGCCCTGAAAGCTCTTGCTGCTCCTCATCTCCCACTGGTAACCTCTCAAACGAACCACAAACACTTGGCCTCTGAACTTGTTTAGCCTACTAAAACTTCCAACGTACACAGCCTCTCCTGCTCAATCTGGCCAGAGCTCAACACCGAAATTGCGAACGTCCAGGGATTGCTCCTACACTAAAGGTGCCAGCCCTGAAAGCTCTTGCTGCTCCTCATCTCCAGCTGGTAACCTCTCAAACGAACCACAAACACTTGGCCTCTGAACTTGTTTAGCCTACTAAAACTTCCAACGTACACAGCCTCTCCTGCTCAATCTGGCCAGAGCTCAACACCGAAATTGCGAACGTCCAGCGATTGCTCCTACACTAAAGGGGCCAGCCCTGAAAGCTCTTGCTGGTCCTCATCTCCCACTGGTAACCTCTCAAACGAACCACAAACACTTGGCCTCTGAACTTGTTTAGCCTACTAAAACTTCCAACGTACACTGCCTCTCCTGCTCAATCTGGCCAGAGCTCAACACCGAAATTGCGAACGTCCAGCGATTGCTCCTACACTAAAGGTGCCAGCCCTGAAAGCTCTTGCTGGTCCTCATCTCCCACTGGTAACCTCTCAAACGAACCACAAACACTTGGGCTCTGAACTAGTTTAGCCTACTAAAACTTCCAACGTACACAGCCTCTCCTGCTCAATCTGGCCAAAATTCAAGACCGAAATTGCGAACGTCCAGCGATTGCTCCTACACTAAAGGTGCCAGCCCTGAAAGCTCTTGCTGCTCCTCATCTCCCACTGGTAACCTCTCAAACGAACCACAAACACTTGGCCTCTGAACTTGTTTAGCCTACTAAAACTTCCAACGTACACAGCCTCTCCTGCTCAATCTGGCCAGAGCTCAACACCGAAATTGCGAACGTCCAGCGATTGCTCCTACACTAAAGGTGCCAGCCCTGAAAGCTCTTGCTGCTCCTCATCTCCCACTGGTAACCTCTCAAACGAACCACAAACACTTGGCCTCTGAACTTGTTTAGCCTACTAAAACTTCCAACGTACACAGCCTCTCCTGCTCAATCTGGCCAGAGCTCAACACCGAAATTGCGAACGTCCAGGGATTGCTCCTACACTAAAGGGGCCAGCCCTGAAAGCTATTGCTGGTCCTCATCTCCCACTGGTAACCTCTCAAACGAACCACAAACACTTGGCCTCTGAACTTCTTTAGCCTACTAAAACTTCCAACGTACACAGCCTCTCCTGCTCAATCTGGCCAGAGCTCAACACCGAAATTGTGAACGTCCAGCGATTGCTCCTACACTAAAGGTGCCAGCCCTGAAAGCTCTTGCTGCTCCTCATCTCCAGCTGGTAACCTCTCAAACGAACCACAAACACTTGGCCTCTGAACTTGTTTAGCCTACTAAAACTTCCAACGTACACAGCCTCTCCTGCTCAATCTGGCCAGAGCTCAACACCGAAATTGCGAACGTCCAGCGATTGCTCCTACACTAAAGGGGCCAGCCCTGAAAGCTCTTGCTGGTCCTCATCTCCCACTGGTAACCTCTCAAACGAACCACAAACACTTGGGCTCTGAACTTGTTTAGCCTACTAAAACTTCCAACGTACACTGCCTCTCCTGCTCAATCTGGCCAGAGCTCAACACCGAAATTGCGAACGTCCAGCGATTGCTCCTACACTAAAGGTGCCAGCCCTGAAAGCTCTTGCTGGTCCTCATCTCCCACTGGTAACCTCTCAAACGAACCACAAACACTTTGCCTCTGAACTAGTTTAGCCTACTAAAACTTCCAACGTACACAGCCTCTCCTGCTCAATCTGGCCAAAATTCAAGACCGAAATTGCGAACGTCCAGCGATTGCTCCTACACTAAAGGTGCCAGCCCTGAAAGCTCTTGCTGCTCCTCATCTCCCACTGGTAACCTCTCAAACGAACCACAAACACTTGGCCTCTGAACTTGTTTAGCCTACTAAAACTTCCAACGTACACAGCCTCTCCTGCTCAATCTGGCCAGAGCTCAACACCGAAATTGCGAACGTCCAGCGATTGCTCCTACACTAAAGGTGCCAGCCCTGAAAGCTCTTGCTGCTCCTCATCTCCCACTGGTAACCTCTCAAACGAACCACAAACACTTGGGCTCTGAACTTGTTTAGCCTACTAAAACTTCCAACGTACACAGCCTCTCCTGCTCAATCTGGCCAGAGCTCAACACCGAAATTGCGAACGTCCAGCGATTGCTCCTACACTAAAGGGGCCAGCCCTGAAAGCTCTTGCTGGTCCTCATCTCCCACTGGTAACCTCTCAAACGAACCACAAACACTTGGGCTCTGAACTTGTTTAGCCTACTAAAACTTCCAACGTACACAGCCTCTCCTGCTCAATCTGGCCAGAGCTCAACACCGAAATTGCGAACGTCCAGCGATTGCTCCTACACTAAAGGGGCCAGCCCTGAAAGCTCTTGCTGCTCCTCATCTCCCACTGGCAACCTCTCAAACGAACCACAAACACTTGGGCTCTGAACTTCTTTAGCCTACTAAAACTTCCAACGTACACAGCCTCTCCTGCTCAATCTGGCCAGAGCTCAACACCGAAATTGCGAACATCCAGCGATTGCTCCTACACTAAAGGTGCCAGCCCTGAAAGCTCTTGCTGGTCCTCATCTCCCACTGGTAACCTCTCAAACGAACCACAAACACTTGGGCTCTGAACTTGTTTAGCCTACTAAAACTTCCAACGTACACTGCCTCTCCTGCTCAATCTGGCCAGAGGTCAACACCGAAATTGCGAACGTCCAGCGATTGCTCCTACACTAAAGGTGCCAGCCCTGAAAGCTCTTGCTGGTCCTCATCTCCAACTGGTAACCTCTCAAACGAACCACAAACACTTGGCCTCTGAACTTGTTTAGCCTACTAAAACTTCCAACGTACACAGCCTCTCCTGCTCAATCTGGCCAGAGCTCAACACCGAAATTGCGAACGTCCAGCGATTGCTCCTACACTAAAGGTGCCAGCCCTGAAAGCTCTTGCTGGTCCTCATCTCCCACTGGTAACCTCTCAAACGAACCACAAACACTTGGGCTCTGAACTTGTTTAGCCTACTAAAACTTCCAACGTACACAGCCTCTCCTGCTCAATCTGGCCAGAGCTCAACACCGAAATTGCGAACGTCCAGCGATTGCTCCTACACTAAAGGGGCCAGCCCTGAAAGCTCTTGCTGCTCCTCATCTCCCACTGGTAACCTCTCAAACGAACCACAAACACTTGGGCTCTGAACTTGTTTAGCCTACTAAAACTTCCAACGTACACAGCCTCTCCTGCTCAATCTGGCCAGAGCTCAACACCGAAATTGCGAACGTCCAGCGATTGCTCCTACACTAAAGGTGCCAGCCCTGAAAGCTCTTGCTGCTCCTCATCTCCCACTGGTAACCTCTCAAACGAACCACAAACACTTGGGCTCTGAACTTGTTTAGCCTACTAAAACTTCCAACGTACACAGCCTCTCCTGCTCAATCTGGCCAGAGCTCAACACCGAAATTGCGAACGTCCAGCGATTGCTCCTACACTAAAGGGGCCAGCCCTGAAAGCTCTTGCTGGTCCTCATCTCCCACTGGTAACCTCTCAAACGAACCACAAACACTTGGCCTCTGAACTTGTTTAGCCTACTAAAACTTCCAACGTACACAGCCTCTCCTGCTCAATCTGGCCAGAGCTCAACACCGAAATTGCGAACGTCCAGCGATTGCTCCTACACTAAAGGGGCCAGCCCTGAAAGCTCTTGCTGGTCCTCATCTCCCACTGGCAACCTCTCAAACGAACCACAAACACTTGGGCTCTGAACTTCTTTAGCCTACTAAAACTTCCAACGTACACAGCCTCTCCTGCTCAATCTGGCCAGAGCTCAACACCGAAATTGCGAACATCCAGCGATTGCTCCTACACTAAAGGGGCCAGCCCTGAAAGCTCTTGCTGGTCCTCATCTCCCACTGGTAACCTCTCAAACGAACCACAAACACTTGGGCTCTGAACTTGTTTAGCCTACTAAAACTTCCAACGTACACTGCCTCTCCTGCTCAATCTGGCCAGAGGTCAACACCGAAATTGCGAACGTCCAGCGATTGCTCCTACACTAAAGGTGCCAGCCCTGAAAGCTCTTGCTGCTCCTCATCTCCCACTGGTAACCTCTCAAACGAACCACAAACACTTGGCCTCTGAACTTGTTTAGCCTACTAAAACTTCCAATGTACACAGCCTCTCCTGCTCAATCTGGCCAGAGCTCAACACCGAAATTGCGAACGTCCAGCGATTGCTCCTACACTAAAGGTGCCAGCCCTGAAAGCTCTTGCTGGTCCTCATCTCCCACTGGTAACCTCTCAAACGAACCACAAACACTTGGGCTCTGAACTTGTTTAGCCTACTAAAACTTCCAACGTACACAGCCTCTCCTGCTCAATCTGGCCAGAGCTCAACACCGAAATTGCGAACGTCCAGCGATTGCTCCTACACTAAAGGGGCCAGCCCTGAAAGCTCTTGCTGGTCCTCATCTCCCACTGGTAACCTCTCAAACGAACCACAAACACTTGGCCTCTGAACTTGTTTAGCCTACTAAAACTTCCAACGTACACAGCCTCTCCTGCTCAATCTGGCCAGAGCTCAACACCGAAATTGCGAACGTCCAGCGATTGCTCCTACACTAAAGGTGCCAGCCCTGAAAGCTCTTGCTGCTCCTCATCTCCCACTGGCAACCTCTCAAACGAACCACAAACACTTGGGCTCTGAACTTGTTTAGCCTACTAAAACTTCCAACGTACACAGCCTCTCCTGCTCAATCTGGCCAGAGCTCAACACCGAAATTGCGAACGTCCAGCGATTGCTCCTACACTAAAGGGGCCAGCCCTGAAAGCTCTTGCTGCTCCTCATCTCCCACTGGTAACCTCTCAAACGAACCACAAACACTTGGCCTCTGAACTTGTTTAGCCTACTAAAACCTCCAACGTACACTGCCTCTCCTGCTCAATCTGGCCAGAGCTCAACACCGAAATTGCGAACGTCCAGCGATTGCTCCTACACTAAAGGTGCCAGCCCTGAAAGCTCTTGCTGGTCCTCATCTCCCACTGGTAACCTCTCAAACGAACCACAAACACTTTGCCTCTGAACTAGTTTAGCCTACTAAAACTTCCAACGTACACAGCCTCTCCTGCTCAATCTGGCCAAAATTCAAGACCGAAATTGCGAACGTCCAGCGATTGCTCCTACACTAAAGGTGCCAGCCCTGAAAGCTCTTGCTGGTCCTCATCTCCCACTGGTAACCTCTCAAACGAACCACAAACACTTGGGCTCTGAACTTGTTTAGCCTACTAAAACTTCCAACGTACACAGCCTCTCCTGCTCAATCTGGCCAGAGCTCAACACCGAAATTGCGAACGACCAGCGATTGCTCCTACACTAAAGGTGCCAGCCCTGAAAGCTCTTGCTGCTCCTCATCTCCCCTGGTAACCTCTCAAACGAACCACAAACACTTGGGCTCTGAACTTGTTTAGCCTACTAAAACTTCCAACGTACACAGCCTCTCCTGCTCAATCTGGCCAGAGCTCAACACCGAAATTGCGAACGTCCAGCGATTGCTCCTACACTAAAGGGGCCAGCCCTGAAAGCTCTTGCTGGTCCTCATCTCCCACTGGTAACCTCTCAAACGAACCACAAACACTTGGGCTCTGAACTTGTTTAGCCTACTAAAACTTCCAACGTACACAGCCTCTCCTGCTCAATCTGGCCAGAGCTCAACACCGAAATTGCGAACGTCCAGCGATTGCTCCTACACTAAAGGTGCCAGCCCTGAAAGCTCTTGCTGCTCCTCATCTCCCACTGGTAACCTCTCAAACGAACCACAAACACTTGGCCTCTGAAATTGTTTAGCCTACTAAAACTTCCAACGTACACTGCCTCTCCTGCTCAATCTGGCCAGAGCTCAACACCGAAATTGCGAACGTCCAGCGATTGCTCCTACACTAAAGGGGCCAGCCCTGAAAGCTCTTGCTGCTCCTCATCTCCCACTGGTAACCTCTCAAACGAACCACAAACACTTGGGCTCTGAACTTGTTTAGCCTACTAAAACTTCCAACGTACACAGCCTCTCCTGCTCAATCTGGCCAAAATTCAAGACCGAAATTGCGAATGTCCAGCGATTGCTCCTACACTAAAGGGGCCAGCCCTGAAAGCTCTTGCTGGTCCTCATCTCCCACTGGTAACCTCTCAAATGAACCACAAACACTTGGCCTCTGAACTTGTTTAGCCTACTAAAACTTCCAACGTACACAGCCTCTCCTGCTCAATCTGGCCAGAGCTCAACACCGAAATTGCGAACGTCCAGCGATTGCTCCTACACTAAAGGTGCCAGCCCTGAAAGCTCTTGCTGCTCCTCATCTCCCACTGGTAACCTCTCAAACGAACCACAAACACTTGGGCTCTGAACTTGTTTAGCCTACTAAAACTTCCAACGTACACAGCCTCTCCTGCTCAATCTGGCCAGAGCTCAACACCGAAATTGCGAACGTCCAGCGATTGCTCCTACACTAAAGGGGCCAGCCCTGAAAGCTCTTGCTGGTCCTCATCTCCCACTGGTAACCTCTCAAACGAACCACAAACACTTGGGCTCTGAACTTGTTTAGCCTACTAAAACTTCCAACGTACACAGCCTCTCCTGCTCAATCTGGCCAGAGCTCAACACCGAAATTGCGAACGTCCAGCGATTGCTCCTACACTAAAGGTGCCAGCCCTGAAAGCTCTTGCTGCTCCTCATCTCCCACTGGCAACCTCTCAAACGAACCACAAACACTTGGGCTCTGAACTTGTTTAGCCTACTAAAACTTCCACGTACACTGCCTCTCCTGCTCAATCTGGCCAGAGGTCAACACCGAAATTGCGAACGTCCAGCGATTGCTCCTACACTAAAGGTGCCAGCCCTGAAAGCTCTTGCTGGTCCTCATCTCCAACTGGTAACCTCTCAAACGAACCACAAACACTTGGCCTCTGAACTTGTTTAGCCTACTAAAACTTCCAATGTACACAGCCTCTCCTGCTCAATCTGGCCAGAGCTCAACACCGAAATTGCGAACGTCCAGCGATTGCTCCTACACTAAAGGTGCCAGCCCTGAAAGCTCTTGCTGGTCCTCATCTCCCACTGGTAACCTCTCAAACGAACCACAAACACTTGGGCTCTGAACTTGTTTAGCCTACTAAAACTTCCAACGTACACAGCCTCTCCTGCTCAATCTGGCCAGAGCTCAACACCGAAATTGCGAACGTCCAGCGATTGCTCCTACACTAAAGGGGCCAGCCCTGAAAGCTCTTGCTGGTCCTCATCTCCCACTGGTAACCTCTCAAACGAACCACAAACACTTGGCCTCTGAACTTGTTTAGCCTACTAAAACTTCCAACGTACACAGCCTCTCCTGCTCAATCTGGCCAGAGCTCAACACCGAAATTGCGAACGTCCAGCGATTGCTCCTACACTAAAGGTGCCAGCCCTGAAAGCTCTTGCTGCTCCTCATCTCCCACTGGCAACCTCTCAAACGAACCACAAACACTTGGGCTCTGAACTTCTTTAGCCTACTAAAACTTCCAACGTACACAGCCTCTCCTGCTCAATCTGGCCAGAGCTCAACACCGAAATTGCGAACGTCCAGCGATTGCTCCTACACTAAAGGGGCCAGCCCTGAAAGCTCTTGCTGGTCCTCATCTCCCACTGGTAACCTCTCAAACGAACCACAAACACTTGGCCTCTGAACTTGTTTAGCCTACTAAAACTTCCAACGTACACAGCCTCTCCTGCTCAATCTGGCCAGAGCTCAACACCGAAATTGCGAACGTCCAGGGATTGCTCCTACACTAAAGGTGCCAGCCCTGAAAGCTCTTGCTGCTCCTCATCTCCCACTGGTAACCTCTCAAACGAACCACAAACACTTGGCCTCTGAACTTGTTTAGCCTACTAAAACTTCCAACGTACACAGCCTCTCCTGCTCAATCTGGCCAGAGCTCAACACCGAAATTGCGAACGTCCAGCGATTGCTCCTACACTAAAGGTGCCAGCCCTGAAAGCTCTTGCTGGTCCTCATCTCCCACTGGTAACCTCTCAAATGAACCACAAACACTTGGGCTCTGAACTTGTTTAGCCTATTAAAACTTCCAACGTACACAGCCTCTCCTGCTCAATCTGGCCAGAGCTCAACACCGAAATTGCGAACGTCCAGGGATTGCTCCTACACTAAAGGTGCCAGCCCTGAAAGCTCTTGCTGCTCCTTATCTCCCACTGGTAACCTCTCAAACGAACCACAAACACTTGGCCTCTGAACTAGTTTAGCCTACTAAAACTTCCAACGTACACTGCCTCTCCTGCTCAATCTGGCCAGAGCTCAACACCGAAATTGCGAACGTCCAGCGATTGCTCCTACACTAAAGGTGCCAGCCCTGAAAGCTCTTGCTGGTCCTCATCTCCCACTGGTAACCTCTCAAACGAACCACAAACACTTGGGCTCTGAACTTGTTTAGCCTACTAAAACTTCCAATGTACACAGCCTCTCCTGCTCAATCTGGCCAGAGCTCAACACCGAAATTGCGAACGTCCAGCGATTGCTCCTACACTAAAGGGGCCAGCCCTGAAAGCTCTTGCTGGTCCTCATCTCCCACTGGTAACCTCTCAAACGAACCACAAACACTTGGGCTCTGAACTTGTTTAGCCTACTAAAACTTCCAACGTACACAGCCTCTCCTGCTCAATCTGGCCAGAGCTCAACACCGAAATTACGAACGTCCAGGGATTGCTCCTACACTAAAGGGGCCAGCCCTGAAAGCTCTTGCTGGTCCTCATCTCCCACTGGTAACCTCTCAAACGAACCACAAACACTTGGGCTCTGAACTTGTTTAGCCTACTAAAACTTCCAACGTACACAGCCTCTCCTGCTCAATCTGGCCAGAGCTCAACACCGAAATTGCGAACGTCCAGCGATTGCTCCTACACTAAAGGGGCCAGCCCTGAAAGCTCTTGCTGGTCCTCATCTCCCACTGGTAACCTCTCAAACGAACCACAAACACTTGGGCTCTGAACTTGTTTAGCCTACTAAAACTTCCAACGTACACAGCCTCTCCTGCTCAATCTGGCCAGAGCTCAACACCGAAATTGCAAACGTCCAGGGATTGCTCCTACACTAAAGGGGCCAGCCCTGAAAGCTCTTGCTGCTCCTCATCTCCCACTGGTAACCTCTCAAACGAACCACAAACACTTGGGCTCTGAACTTCTTTAGCCTACTAAAACTTCCAACGTACACAGCCTCTCCTGCTCAATCTGGCCAGAGCTCAACACCGAAATTGCGAACGTCCAGCGATTGCTCCTACACTAAAGGGGCCAGCCCTGAAAGCTCTTGCTGCTCCTCATCTCCCACTGGCAACCTCTCAAACGAACCACAAACACTTGGGCTCTGAACTTCTTTAGCCTACTAAAACTTCCAACGTACACAGCCTCTCCTGCTCAATCTGGCCAGAGCTCAACACCGAAATTGCGAACATCCAGCGATTGCTCCTACACTAAAGGTGCCAGCCCTGAAAGCTCTTGCTGCTCCTCATCTCCCACTGGTAACCTCTCAAACGAACCACAAACACTTGGCCTCTGAACTTGTTTAGCCTACTAAAACTTCCAACGTACACAGCCTCTCCTGCTCAATCTGGCCAGAGCTCAACACCGAAATTGCGAACGTCCAGGGATTGCTCCTACACTAAAGGTGCCAGCCCTGAAAGCTCTTGCTGCTCCTCATCTCCAGCTGGTAACCTCTCAAACGAACCACAAACACTTGGCCTCTGAACTTGTTTAGCCTACTAAAACTTCCAACGTACACAGCCTCTCCTGCTCAATCTGGCCAGAGCTCAACACCGAAATTGCGAACGTCCAGCGATTGCTCCTACACTAAAGGGGCCAGCCCTGAAAGCTCTTGCTGGTCCTCATCTCCCACTGGTAACCTCTCAAACGAACCACAAACACTTGGCCTCTGAACTTGTTTAGCCTACTAAAACTTCCAACGTACACTGCCTCTCCTGCTCAATCTGGCCAGAGCTCAACACCGAAATTGCGAACGTCCAGCGATTGCTCCTACACTAAAGGGGCCAGCCCTGAAAGCTCTTGCTGGTCCTCATCTCCCACTGGTAACCTCTCAAACGAACCACAAACACTTTGCCTCTGAACTAGTTTAGCCTACTAAAACTTCCAACGTACACAGCCTCTCCTGCTCAATCTGGCCAAAATTCAAGACCGAAATTGCGAACGTCCAGCGATTGCTCCTACACTAAAGGTGCCAGCCCTGAAAGCTCTTGCTGCTCCTCATCTCCCACTGGTAACCTCTCAAACGAACCACAAACACTTGGCCTCTGAACTTGTTTAGCCTACTAAAACTTCCAACGTACACAGCCTCTCCTGCTCAATCTGGCCAGAGCTCAACACCGAAATTGCGAACGTCCAGCGATTGCTCCTACACTAAAGGGGCCAGCCCTGAAAGCTCTTGCTGGTCCTCATCTCCCACTGGTAACCTCTCAAACGAACCACAAACACTTGGGCTCTGAACTTGTTTAGCCTACTAAAACTTCCAACGTAAACAGCCTCTCCTGCTCAATCTGGCCAGAGCTCAACACCGAAATTGCGAACGTCCAGCGATTGCTCCTACACTAAAGGGGCCAGCCCTGAAAGCTCTTGCTGGTCCTCATCTCCCACTGGTAACCTCTCAAACGAACCACAAACACTTGGGCTCTGAACTTGTTTAGCCTACTAAAACTTCCAACGTACACAGCCTCTCCTGCTCAATCTGGCCAGAGCTCAACACCGAAATTGCGAACGTCCAGCGATTGCTCCTACACTAAAGGTGCCAGCCCTGAAAGCTCTTGCTGGTCTCATCTCCCACTGGCAACCTCTCAAACGAACCACAAACACTTGGGCTCTGAACTTGTTTAGCCTACTAAAACTTCCAACGTACACTGCCTCTCCTGCTCAATCTGGCCAGAGGTCAACACCGAAATTGCGAACGTCCAGCGATTGCTCCTACACTAAAGGTGCCAGCCCTGAAAGCTCTTGCTGGTCCTCATCTCCAACTGGTAACCTCTCAAACGAACCACAAACACTTGGCCTCTGAACTTGTTTAGCCTACTAAAACTTCCAATGTACACAGCCTCTCCTGCTCAATCTGGCCAGAGCTCAACACCGAAATTGCGAACGTCCAGCGATTGCTCCTACACTAAAGGTGCCAGCCCTGAAAGCTCTTGCTGCTCCTCATCTCCCACTGGTAACCTCTCAAACGAACCACAAACACTTGGGCTCTGAACTTGTTTAGCCTACTAAAACTTCCAACGTACACAGCCTCTCCTGCTCAATCTGGCCAGAGCTCAACACCGAAATTGCGAACGTCCAGCGATTGCTCCTACACTAAAGGGGCCAGCCCTGAAAGCTCTTGCTGGTCCTCATCTCCCACTGGTAACCTCTCAAACGAACCACAAACACTTGGGCTCTGAACTTGTTTAGCCTACTAAAACTTCCAACGTACACAGCCTCTCCTGCTCAATCTGGCCAGAGCTCAACACCGAAATTGCGAACGTCCAGGGATTGCTCCTACACTAAAGGTGCCAGCCCTGAAAGCTCTTGCTGCTCCTCATCTCCCACTGGTAACCTCTCAAACGAACCACAAACACTTGGCCTCTGAACTTCTTTAGCCTACTAAAACTTCCAACGTACACAGCCTCTCCTGCTCAATCTGGCCAAAATTCAAGACCGAAATTGCGAACATCCAGCGATTGCTCCTACACTAAAGGTGCCAGCCCTGAAAGCTCTTGCTGGTCCTCATCTCCC
The DNA here is from genome assembly GCF_030936135.1 of Gavia stellata. Taxonomy (NCBI): domain Eukaryota; kingdom Metazoa; phylum Chordata; class Aves; order Gaviiformes; family Gaviidae; genus Gavia; species Gavia stellata. Next base: position 54,920 of record NW_026776879.1, read on the forward strand.
ACTGGTAACCTCTCAAACGAACCACAAACACTTGGCCTCTGAACTTGTTTAGCCTACTAAAACTTCCAACGTACACAGCCTCTCCTGCTCAATCTGGCCAGAGCTCAACACCGAAATTGCGAACGTCCAGCGATTGCTCCTACACTAAAGGTGCCAGCCCTGAAAGCTCTTGCTGCTCCTCATCTCCCACTGGCAACCTCTCAAACGAACCACAAACACTTGGGCTCTGAACTTCTTTAGCCTACTAAAACTTCCAACGTACACAGCCTCTCCTGCTCAATCTGGCCAGAGCTCAACACCGAAATTGCGAACGTCCAGCGATTGCTCCTACACTAAAGGGGCCAGCCCTGAAAGCTCTTGCTGCTCCTCATCTCCCACTGGTAACCTCTCAAACGAACCACAAACACTTGGCCTCTGAACTTGTTTAGCCTACTAAAACTTCCAACGTACACAGCCTCTCCTGCTCAATCTGGCCAGAGCTCAACACCGAAATTGCGAACGTCCAGCGATTGCTCCTACACTAAAGGTGCCAGCCCTGAAAGCTCTTGCTGCTCCTCATCTCCAACTGGTAACCTCTCAAACGAACCACAAACACTTGGGCTCTGAACTTGTTTAGCCTGCTAAAACTTCCAACGTACACAGCCTCTCCTGCTCAATCTGGCCAGAGCTCAACACCGAAATTGCGAACGTCCAGCGATTGCTCCTACACTAAAGGTGCCAGCCCTGAAAGCTCTTGCTGGTCCTCATCTCCCACTGGTAACCTCTCAAACGAACCACAAACACTTGGGCTCTGAACTTGTTTAGCCTACTAAAACTTCCAACGTACACAGCCTCTCCTGCTCAATCTGGCCAGAGCTCAACACCGAAATTGCGAACGTCCAGCGATTGCTCCTACACTAAAGGTGCCAGCCCTGAAAGCTCTTGCTGCTCCTTATCTCCCACTGGTAACCTCTCAAACGAACCACAAACACTTGGCCTCTGAACTAGTTTAGCCTACTAAAACTTCCAACGTACACTGCCTCTCCTGCTCAATCTGGCCAGAGCTCAACACCGAAATTGCGAACGTCCAGCGATTGCTCCTACACTAAAGGTGCCAGCCCTGAAAGCTCTTGCTGGTCCTCATCTCCCACTGGTAACCTCTCAAACGAACCACAAACACTTGGGCTCTGAACTTGTTTAGCCTACTAAAACTTCCAATGTACACAGCCTCTCCTGCTCAATCTGGCCAGAGCTCAACACCGAAATTGCGAACGTCCAGCGATTGCTCCTACACTAAAGGGGCCAGCCCTGAAAGCTCTTGCTGGTCCTCATCTCCCACTGGTAACCTCTCAAACGAACCAGAAACACTTGGCCTCTGAACTTGTTTAGCCTACTAAAACTTCCAACGTACACAGCCTCTCCTGCTCAATCTGGCCAGAGCTCAACACCGAAATTACGAACGTCCAGGGATTGCTCCTACACTAAAGGTGCCAGCCCTGAAAGCTCTTGCTGGTCCTCATCTCCCACTGGTAACCTCTCAAACGAACCACAAACACTTGGCCTCTGAACTTGTTTAGCCTACTAAAACTTCCAACGTACACAGCCTCTCCTGCTCAATCTGGCCAAAATTCAACACCGAAATTGCGAACGTCCAGCGATTGCTCCTACACTAAAGGTGCCAGCCCTGAAAGCTCTTGCTGGTCCTCATCTCCCACTGGTAACCTCTCAAACGAACCACAAACACTTGGCCTCTGAACTTCTTTAGCCTACTAAAACTTCCAACGTACACAGCCTCTCCTGCTCAATCTGGCCAGAGCTCAACACCGAAATTGCGAACGTCCAGCGATTGCTCCTACACTAAAGGGGCCAGCCCTGAAAGCTCTTGCTGGTCCTCATCTCCCACTGGTAACCTCTCAAACGAACCACAAACACTTGGCCTCTGAACTTGTTTAGCCTACTAAAACTTCCAACGTACACAGCCTCTCCTGCTCAATCTGGCCAGAGCTCAACACCGAAATTGCGAACGTCCAGCGATTGCTCCTACACTAAAGGGGCCAGCCCTGAAAGCTCTTGCTGGTCCTCATCTCCCACTGGTAACCTCTCAAACGAACCACAAACACTTGGGCTCTGAACTTGTTTAGCCTACTAAAACTTCCAACGTACACAGCCTCTCCTGCTCAATCTGGCCAGAGCTCAACACCGAAATTGCGAACGTCCAGGGATTGCTCCTACACTAAAGGTGCCAGCCCTGAAAGCTCTTGCTGCTCCTCATCTCCCACTGGTAACCTCTCAAACGAACCACAAACACTTGGGCTCTGAACTTGTTTAGCCTACTAAAACTTCCAACGTACACAGCCTCTCCTGCTCAATCTGGCCAGAGCTCAACACCGAAATTGCGAACGTCCAGCGATTGCTCCTACACTAAAGGTGCCAGCCCTGAAAGCTCTTGCTGCTCCTCATCTCCCACTGGCAACCTCTCAAACGAACCACAAACACTTGGGCTCTGAACTTCTTTAGCCTACTAAAACTTCCAACGTACACAGCCTCTCCTGCTCAATCTGGCCAGAGCTCAACACCGAAATTGCGAACATCCAGCGATTGCTCCTACACTAAAGGGGCCAGCCCTGAAAGCTCTTGCTGGTCCTCATCTCCCACTGGTAACCTCTCAAACGAACCACAAACACTTGGCCTCTGAACTTGTTTAGCCTACTAAAACTTCCAACGTACACAGCCTCTCCTGCTCAATCTGGCCAGAGCTCAACACCGAAATTGCGAACGTCCAGCGATTGCTCCTACACTAAAGGGGCCAGCCCTGAAAGCTCTTGCTGCTCCTCATCTCCCACTGGTAACCTCTCAAACGAACCACAAACACTTGGGCTCTGAACTTGTTTAGCCTACTAAAACTTCCAACGTACACAGCCTCTCCTGCTCAATCTGGCCAGAGCTCAACACCGAAATTGCAAACGTCCAGCGATTGCTCCTACACTAAAGGGGCCAGCCATGAAAGCTCTTGCTGGTCCTCATCTCCCACTGGTAACCTCTCAAACGAACCACAAACACTTGGGCTCTGAACTTCTTTAGCCTACTAAAACTTCCAACGTACACAGCCTCTCCTGCTCAATCTGGCCAAATTCAACACCGAAATTGCGAACGTCCAGCGATTGCTCCTACACTAAAGGTGCCAGCCCTGAAAGCTCTTGCTGCTCCTCATCTCCCACTGGTAACCTCTCAAACGAACCACAAACACTTGGGCTCTGAACTTGTTTAGCCTACTAAAACTTCCAACGTACACAGCCTCTCCTGCTCAATCTGGCCAGAGCTCAACACCGAAATTGCGAACGTCCAGCGATTGCTCCTACACTAAAGGGGCCAGCCCTGAAAGCTCTTGCTGGTCCTCATCTCCCACTGGTAACCTCTCAAACGAACCACAAACACTTGGCCTCTGAACTTGTTTAGCCTACTAAAACTTCCAACGTACACAGCCTCTCCTGCTCAATCTGGCCAGAGCTCAACACCGAAATTGCGAACGTCCAGCGATTGCTCCTACACTAAAGGGGCCAGCCCTGAAAGCTCTTGCTGGTCCTCATCTCCCACTGGTAACCTCTCAAACGAACCACAAACACTTGCCTCTGAACTTGTTTAGCCTACTAAAACTTCCAACGTACACAGCCTCTCCTGCTCAATCTGGCCAGAGCTCAACACCGAAATTGCGAACGTCCAGCGATTGCTCCTACACTAAAGGTGCCAGCCCTGAAAGCTCTTGCTGCTCCTCATCTCCCACTGGCAACCTCTCAAACGAACCACAACACTTGGGCTCTGAACTTCTTTAGCCTACTAAAACTTCCAACGTACACAGCCTCTCCTGCTCAATCTGGCCAGAGCTCAACACCGAAATTGCGAACATCCAGCGATTGCTCCTACACTAAAGGTGCCAGCCCTGAAAGCTCTTGCTGCTCCTCATCTCCCACTGGCAACCTCTCAAACGAACCACAAACACTTGGGCTCTGAACTTCTTTAGCCTACTAAAACTTCCAACGTACACAGCCTCTCCTGCTCAATCTGGCCAGAGCTCAACACCGAAATTGCGAACATCCAGCGATTGCTCCTACACTAAAGGTGCCAGCCCTGAAAGCTCTTGCTGCTCCTCATCTCCCACTGGTAACCTCTCAAATAGAACCACAACACTTGGGCTCTGAACTTGTTTAGCCTACTAAAACTTCCAACGTACACAGCCTCTCCTGCTCAACAATCTGGCCAGAGGTCAACACCGAAATTGCGAACGTCCAGCGATTGCTCCTACACTAAACGGGCCAGCCCTGAAAGCTCTTGCTGCTCCTCATCTCCCACTGGTAACCTCTCAAACGAACCACAAACACTTGGCCTCTGAACTTGTTTAGCCTACTAAAACTTCCAACGTACACAGCCTCTCCTGCTCAATCTGGCCAGAGCTCAACACCGAAATTGCGAACGTCCAGCGATTGCTCCTACACTAAAGGTGCCAGCCCTGAAAGCTCTTGCTGCTCCTCATCTCCAACTGGTAACCTCTCAAACGAACCACAAACACTTGGGCTCTGAACTTGTTTAGCCTACTAAAACTTCCAACGTACACAGCCTCTCCTGCTCAATCTGGCCAGAGCTCAACACCGAAATTGCGAACGTCCAGCGATTGCTCCTACACTAAAGGTGCCAGCCCTGAAAGCTCTTGCTGGTCCTCATCTCCCACTGGTAACCTCTCAAACGAACCACAAACACTTGGGCTCTGAACTTGTTTAGCCTACTAAAACTTCCAACGTACACAGCCTCTCCTGCTCAATCTGGCCAGAGCTCAACACCGAAATTGCGAACGTCCAGCGATTGCTCCTACACTAAAGGTGCCAGCCCTGAAAGCTCTTGCTGCTCCTTATCTCCCACTGGTAACCTCTCAAACGAACCACAAACACTTGGCCTCTGAACTAGTTTAGCCTACTAAAACTTCCAACGTACACTGCCTCTCCTGCTCAATCTGGCCAGAGCTCAACACCGAAATTGCGAACGTCCAGCGATTGCTCCTACACTAAAGGTGCCAGCCCTGAAAGCTCTTGCTGGTCCTCATCTCCCACTGGTAACCTCTCAACGAACCACAAACACTTGGGCTCTGAACTTGTTTAGCCTACTAAAACTTCCAATGTACACAGCCTCTCCTGCTCAATCTGGCCAGAGCTCAACACCGAAATTGCGAACGTCCAGCGATTGCTCCTACACTAAAGGGGCCAGCCCTGAAAGCTCTTGCTGTCCTCATCTCCCACTGGTAACCTCTCAAACGAACCACAAACACTTGGCCTCTGAACTTGTTTAGCCTACTAAAACTTCCAACGTACACAGCCTCTCCTGCTCAATCTGGCCAGAGCTCAACACCGAAATTACGAACGTCCAGGGATTGCTCCTACACTAAAGGTGCCAGCCCTGAAAGCTCTTGCTGCTCCTCATCTCCCACTGGTAACCTCTCAAACGAACCACAAACACTTGGGCTCTGAACTTGTTTAGCCTACTAAAACTTCCAACGTACACAGCCTCTCCTGCTCAATCTGGCCAAAATTCAACACCGAAATTGCGAACGTCCAGCGATTGCTCCTACACTAAAGGTGCCAGCCCTGAAAGCTCTTGCTGGTCCTCATCTCCCACTGGTAACCTCTCAACGAACCACAAACACTTGGGCTCTGAACTTGTTTAGCCTACTAAAACTTCCAACGTACACAGCCTCTCCTGCTCAATCTGGCCAGAGCTCAACACCGAAATTGCGAACGTCCAGCGATTGCTCCTACACTAAAGGTGCCAGCCCTGAAAGCTCTTGCTGGTCCTCATCTCCCACTGGTAACCTCTCAAACGAACCACAAACACTTGGCCTCTGAACTTGTTTAGCCTACTAAAACTTCCAACGTACACAGCCTCTCCTGCTCAATCTGGCCAGAGCTCAACACCGAAATTGCGAACGTCCAGCGATTGCTCCTACACTAAAGGGGCCAGCCCTGAAAGCTCTTGCTGGTCCTCATCTCCCACTGGTAACCTCTCAAACGAACCACAAACACTTGGGCTCTGAACTTCTTTAGCCTACTAAAACTTCCAACGTACACAGCCTCTCCTGCTCAATCTGGCCAGAGCTCAACACCGAAATTGCGAACGTCCAGGGATTGCTCCTACACTAAAGGTGCCAGCCCTGAAAGCTCTTGCTGCTCCTCATCTCCCACTGGTAACCTCTCAAACGAACCACAAACACTTGGGCTCTGAACTTGTTTAGCCTACTAAAACTTCCAACGTACACAGCCTCTCCTGCTCAATCTGGCCAGAGCTCAACACCGAAATTGCGAACGTCCAGCGATTGCTCCTACACTAAAGGTGCCAGCCCTGAAAGCTCTTGCTGCTCCTCATCTCCCACTGGCAACCTCTCAAACGAACCACAAACACTTGGGCTCTGAACTTCTTTAGCCTACTAAAACTTCCAACGTACACAGCCTCTCCTGCTCAATCTGGCCAGAGCTCAACACCGAAATTGCGAACATCCAGCGATTGCTCCTACACTAAAGGGGCCAGCCCTGAAAGCTCTTGCTGGTCCTCATCTCCCACTGGTAACCTCTCAAACGAACCACAAACACTTGGCCTCTGAACTTGTTTAGCCTACTAAAACTTCCAACGTACACAGCCTCTCCTGCTCAATCTGGCCAGAGCTCAACACCGAAATTGCGAACGTCCAGCGATTGCTCCTACACTAAAGGGGCCAGCCCTGAAAGCTCTTGCTGCTCCTCATCTCCCACTGGTAACCTCTCAAACGAACCACAAACACTTGGGCTCTGAACTTGTTTAGCCTACTAAAACTTCCAACGTACACAGCCTCTCCTGCTCAATCTGGCCAGAGCTCAACACCGAAATTGCAAACGTCCAGCGATTGCTCCTACACTAAAGGGGCCAGCCATGAAAGCTCTTGCTGGTCCTCATCTCCCACTGGTAACCTCTCAAACGAACCACAAACACTTGGGCTCTGAACTTGTTTAGGCTACTAAAACTTCCAACGTACACAGCCTCTCCTGCTCAATCTGGCCAAAATTCAACACCGAAATTGCGAACGTCCAGCGATTGCTCCTACACTAAAGGTGCCAGCCCTGAAAGCTCTTGCTGCTCCTCATCTCCCACTGGTAACCTCTCAAACGAACCACAAACACTTGGGCTCTGAACTTGTTTAGCCTACTAAAACTTCCAACGTACACAGCCTCTCCTGCTCAATCTGGCCAGAGCTCAACACCGAAATTGCGAACGTCCAGCGATTGCTCCTACACTAAAGGGGCCAGCCCTGAAAGCTCTTGCTGGTCCTCATCTCCCACTGGTAACCTCTCAAACGAACCACAAACACTTGGCCTCTGAACTTGTTTAGCCTACTAAAACTTCCAACGTACACAGCCTCTCCTGCTCAATCTGGCCAGAGCTCAACACCGAAATTGCGAACGTCCAGCGATTGCTCCTACACTAAAGGGGCCAGCCCTGAAAGCTCTTGCTGGTCCTCATCTCCCACTGGTAACCTCTCAAACGAACCACAAACACTTGGGCTCTGAACTTGTTTAGCCTACTAAAACTTCCAACGTACACAGCCTCTCCTGCTCAATCTGGCCAGAGCTCAACACCGAAATTGCGAACGTCCAGCGATTGCTCCTACACTAAAGGTGCCAGCCCTGCAAGCTCTTGCTGCTCCTCATCTCCCACTGGCAACCTCTCAAACGAACCGCAAACACTTGGGCTCTGAACTTCTTTAGCCTACTAAAACTTCCAACGTACACAGCCTCTCCTGCTCAATCTGGCCAGAGCTCAACAACGAAATTGCGAACATCCAGCGATTGCTCCTACACTAAAGGGGCCAGCCCTGAAAGCTCTTGCTGCTCCTCATCTCCCACTGGTAACCTCTCAAACGAACCACAAACACTTGGCCTCTGAACTTGTTTAGCCTACTAAAACTTCCAACGTACACTGCCTCTCCTGCTCAATCTGGCCAGAGCTCAACACCGAAATTGCGAACGTCCAGCGATTGCTCCTACACTAAAGGTGCCAGCCCTGAAAGCTCTTGCTGGTCCTCATCTCCCACTGGTAACCTCTCAAACGAACCACAAACACTTGGGCTCTGAACTTGTTTAGCCTACTAAAACTTCCAACGTACACAGCCTCTCCTGCTCAATCTGGCCAGAGCTCAACACCGAAATTGCGAACGTCCAGCGATTGCTCCTACACTAAAGGTGCCAGCCCTGAAAGCTCTTGCTGCTCCTCATCTCCACTGGTAACCTCTCAAACGAAGCACAAACACTTGGCTCTGAACTTGTTTAGCCTATTAAAACTTCCAACGTACACTGCCTCTCCTGCTCAATCTGGCCAGAGCTCAACACCGAAATTGCGAACGTCCAGGGATTGCTCCTACACTAAAGGTGCCAGCCCTGAAAGCTCTTGCTGCTCCTTATCTCCCACTGGTAACCTCTCAAACGAACCACAAACACTTGGCCTCTGAACTTGTTTAGCCTACTAAAACTTCCAACGTACACAGCCTCTCCTGCTCAATCTGGCCAAAATTCAAGACCGAAATTGCGAACGTCCAGGGATTGCTCCTACACTAAAGGTGCCAGCCCTGAAAGCTCTTGCTGGTCCTCATCTCCCACTGGTAACCTCTCAAACGAACCACAAACACTTGGCCTCTGAACTTGTTTAGCCTACTAAAACTTCCAACGTACACAGCCTCTCCTGCTCAATCTGGCCAGAGCTCAACACCGAAATTGCGAACGTCCAGGATTGCTCCTACACTAAAGGGGCCAGCCATGAAAGCTCTTGCTGGTCCTCATCTCCCACTGGTAACCTCTCAAACGAACCACAAACACTTGGGCTCTGAACTTCTTTAGCCTACTAAAACTTCCAACGTACACAGCCTCTCCTGCTCAATCTGGCCAAAATTCAAGACCGAAATTGCGAACGTCCAGCGATTGCTCCTACACTAAAGGTGCCAGCCCTGAAAGCTCTTGCTGCTCCTCATCTCCCACTGGTAACCTCTCAAACGAACCACAAACACTTGGCCTCTGAACTTGTTTAGCCTACTAAAACTTCCAACGTACACAGCCTCTCCTGCTCAATCTGGCCAGAGCTCAACACCGAAATTGCGAACGTCCAGCGATTGCTCCTACACTAAAGGTGCCAGCCCTGAAAGCTCTTGCTGCTCCTCATCTCCCACTGGTAACCTCTCAAACGAACCACAAACACTTGGGCTCTGAACTAGTTTCGCCTACTAAAACTTCCAACGTACACAGCCTCTCCTGCTCAATCTGGCCAGAGCTCAACACCGAAATTGCGAACGTCCAGCGATTGCTCCTACACTAAAGGTGCCAGCCCTGAAAGCTCCTGCTGGTCCTCATCTCCCACTGGTAACCTCTCAAACGAACCACAAACACTTGGGCTCTGAACTTGTTTAGCCTACTAAAACTTCCAACGTACACTGCCTCTCCTGCTCAATCTGGCCAGAGCTGAACACCGAAATTGCGAACGTCCAGGGATTGCTCCTACACTAAAAGTGCCAGCCCTGAAAGCTCTTGCTGGTCCTCATCTCCCACTGGTAACCTCTCAAACGAACCACAAACACTTGGGCTCTGAACTTCTTTAGCCTACTAAAACTTCCAACGTACACAGCCTCTCCTGCTCAATCTGGCCAGAGCTCAACACCGAAATTGCGAACGTCCAGGGATTGCTCCTACACTAAAGGTGCCAGCCCTGAAAGCTCTTGTTGGTCCTCATCTCCCACTGGTAACCTCTCAAACGAACCACAAACACTTGGCCTCTGAACTTGTTTAGCCTACTAAAACTTCCAACGTACACAGCCTCGCCTCCTCAATCTGGCCAAAATTCAAGACCGAAATTGCGAACGTCCAGGGATTGCTCCTACACTAAAGGTGCCAGCCCTGAAAGCTCTTGCTGGTCCTCATCTCCCACTGGTAACCTCTCAAACGAACCACAAACACTTGGGCTCTGAACTTGTTTAGCCTACTAAAACTTCCAACGTACACAGCCTCTCCTGCTCAATCTGGCCAGAGCTCAACACCGAAATTGCGAACGTCCAGGGATTGCTCCTACACTAAAGGGGCCAGCCATGAAAGCTCTTGCTGGTCCTCATCTCCCACTGGTAACCTCTCAAACGAACCACAAACACTTGGGCTCTGAACTTCTTTAGCCTACTAAAACTTCCAACGTACACAGCCTCTCCTGCTCAATCTGGCCAAAATTCAACACCGAAATTGCGAACGTCCAGCGATTGCTCCTACACTAAAGTGCCAGCCCTGAAAGCTCTTGCTGGTCCTCATCTCCCACTGGTAACCTCTCAAACGAACCACAAACACTTGGCCTCTGAACTTGTTTAGCCTACTAAAACTTCCAACGTACACAGCCTCTCCTGCTCAATCTGGCCAGAGCTCAACACCGAAATTGCGAACGTCCAGCGATTGCTCCTACACTAAAGGTGCCAGCCCTGAAAGCTCTTGCTGCTCCTCATCTCCCACTGGTAACCTCTCAAACGAACCACAAACACTTGGGCTCTGAACTAGTTTCGCCTACTAAAACTTCCAACGTACACAGCCTCTCCTGCTCAATCTGGCCAGAGCTCAACACCGAAATTGCGAACGTCCAGCGATTGCTCCTACACTAAAGGTGCCAGCCCTGAAAGCTCCTGCTGGTCCTCATCTCCCACTGGTAACCTCTCAAACGAACCACAAACACTTGGGCTCTGAACTTGTTTAGCCTACTAAAACTTCCAACGTACACTGCCTCTCCTGCTCAATCTGGCCAGAGCTGAACACCGAAATTGCGAACGTCCAGGGATTGCTCCTACACTAAAAGTGCCAGCCCTGAAAGCTCTTGCTGGTCCTCATCTCCAACTGGTAACCTCTCAAACGAACCACAAACACTTGGCCTCTGAACTTCTTTAGCCTACTAAAACTTCCAACGTACACAGCCTCTCCTGCTCAATCTGGCCAGAGCTCAACACCGAAATTGCGAACGTCCAGGGATTGCTCCTACACTAAAGGTGCCAGCCCTGAAAGCTCTTGTTGGTCCTCATCTCCCACTGGTAACCTCTCAAACGAACCACAAACACTTGGCCTCTGAACTTGTTTAGCCTACTAAAACTTCCAACGTACACAGCCTCGCCTCCTCAATCTGGCCAGAGCTCAACACCGAAATTGCGAACGTCCAGCAATTGCTCCTACACTAAGGGGCCAGCCCTGAAAGCTCTTGATTGGTCCTCATCTCCCACTGGTAACCTCTCAAACGAACCACAAACACTTGTCCTCTGAACTTGTTTAGCCTACTAAAACTTCCAACGTACACAGCCTCGCCTGCTCAATCTGGCCAGAGCTCAACACCGAAATTGCGAACGTCCAGCGATTGCTCCTACACTAAAGGGGCCAGCCCTGAAAGCTCTTGCTGCTCCTCATCTCCCACTGGTAACCTCTCAAACGAACCACAAACACTTGGGCTCTGAACTTGTTTAGGCTACTAAAACTTCCAACGTACACAGCCTCTCCTGCTCAATCTGGCCAGAGCTCAACACCGAAATTGCGAACGTCCAGGGATTGCTCCTACACTAAAGGTGCCAGCCCTGAAAGCTCTTGCTGGTCCTCATCTCCCACTGGTAACCTCTCAAACGAACCACAAACACTTGGCCTCTGAACTTGTTTAGCCTACTAAAACTTCCAACGTACACAGCCTCGCCTGCTCAATCTGGCCAGAGCTGAACACCGAAATTGTGAACGTCCAGCGATTGCTCCTACACTAAAGGTGCCAGCCCTGAAAGCTCTTGCTGCTCCTCATCTCCCACTGGTAACCTCTCAAACGAACCACAAACACTTGGGCTCTGAACTTGTTTAGCCTACTAAAACTTCCAACGTACACAGCCTCGCCTGCTCAATCTGGCCAGAGCTCAACACCGGAATTGCGAACGTCCAGCGATTGCTCCTACACTAAAGGGGCCAGCCCTGAAAGCTCTTGCTGCTCCTCATCTCCCACTGGTAACCTCTCAAACGAACCACAAACACTTGGCCTCTGAACTAGTTTAGCCTACTAAAACTTCCAACGTACACAGCCTCTCCTGCTCAATCTGGCCAGAGCTCAACACTGAAATAGCGAACGTCCAGCGATTGCACCTACACTAAAGGTGCCAGCCCTGAAAGCTCTTGCTGGTCCTCATCTCCCACTGGTAACCTCTCAAACGAACCACAAACACTTGGGCTCTGAACTTCTTTAGCCTACTAAAACTTCCAACGTACACAGCCTCTCCTGCTCAATCTGGCCAGAGCTCAACACCGAAATTGCGAACGTCCAGCGATTGCTCCTACACTAAAGGGGCCAGCCCTGAAAGATCTTGCTGGTCCTCATCTCCCACTGGTAACCTCTCAAACGAACCACAAACACTTGGCCTCTGAACTTGTTTAGCCTACTAAAACTTCCAACGTACACTGCCTCTCCTGCTCAATCTGGCCAGAGCTCAACACCGAAATTGCGAACGTCCAGCGATTGCTCCTACACTAAAGGTGCCAGCCCTGAAAGCTCTTGCTGGTCCTCATCTCCAACTGGTAACCTCTCAAACGAACCACAAACACTTGGCCTCTGAACTTCTTTAGCCTACTAAAACTTCCAACGTACACAGCCTCTCCTGCTCAATCTGGCCAGAGCTCAACACCGAAATTGCGAACGTCCAGCGATTGCTCCTACACTAAAGGTGCCAGCCCTGAAAGCTCTTGCTGGTCCTCATCTCCCACTGGTAACCTCTCAAACGAACCACAAACACTTGGCCTCTGAAATTGTTTAGCCTACTAAAACTTCCAATGTACACAGCCTCTCCTGCTCAATCTGGCCAGAGCTCAACACCGAAATTGCGAACGTCCAGCGATTGCTCCTACACTAAAGGGGCCAGCCCTGAAAGCTCTTGCTGCTCCTCATCTCCCACTGGTAACCTCTCAAACGAACCACAAACACTTGGGCTCTGAACTTGTTTAGCCTACTAAAACTTCCAACGTACACTGCCTCTCCTGCTCAATCTGGCCAGAGCTCAACGCCGAAATTGCGAACGTCCAGGGATTGCTCCTACACTAAAAGTGCCAGCCCTGAAAGCTCTTGCTGGTCCTCATCTCCCACTGGTAACCTCTCAAACGAACCACAAACACTTGGCCTCTGAACTTGTTTAGCCTACTAAAACTTCCAACGTACACAGCCTCGCCTGCTCAATCTGGCCAGAGCTCAACACCGAAATTGCGAACATCCAGCAATTGCTCCTACACTAAAGGTGCCAGCCCTGAAAGCTCTTGCTGGTCCTCATCTCCCACTGGTAACCTCTCAAACGAACCACAAACACTTGGGCTCTGAACTTCTTTAGCCTACTAAAACTTCCAACGTACACAGCCTCTCCTGCTCAATCTGGCCAGAGCTCAACACCGAAATTGCGAACGTCCAGCGATTGCTCCTACACTAAAGGGGCCAGCCCTGAAAGATCTTGCTGGTCCTCATCTCCCACTGGTAACCTCTCAAACGAACCACAAACACTTGGGCTCTGAACTTGTTTAGCCTACTAAAACTTCCAACGTACACTGCCTCTCCTGCTCAATCTGGCCAGAGCTCAACACCGAAATTGCGAACGTCCAGCGATTGCTCCTACACTAAAGGTGCCAGCCCTGAAAGCTCTTGCTGGTCCTCATCTCCAACTGGTAACCTCTCAAACGAACCACAAACACTTGGCCTCTGAACTTCTTTAGCCTACTAAAACTTCCAACGTACACAGCCTCTCCTGCTCAATCTGGCCAGAGCTCAACACCGAAATTGCGAACGTCCAGCGATTGCTCCTACACTAAAGGTGCCAGCCCTGAAAGCTCTTGCTGCTCCTCATCTCCCACTGGTAACCTCTCAAACGAACCACAAACACTTGGCCTCTGAAATTGTTTAGCCTACTAAAACTTCCAATGTACACAGCCTCTCCTGCTCAATCTGGCCAGAGCTCAACACCGAAATTGCGAACGTCCAGCGATTGCTCCTACACTAAAGGGGCCAGCCCTGAAAGCTCTTGTTGTTCCTCATCTCCCACTGGTAACCTCTCAAACGAACCACAAACACTTGGCCTCTGAACTTGTTTAGCCTACTAAAACTTCCAAAGTACACTGCCTCTCCTGCTCAATCTGGCCAGAGCTCAACGCCGAAATTGCGAACGTCCAGGGATTGCTCCTACACTAAAAGTGCCAGCCCTGAAAGCTCTTGCTGGTCCTCATCTCCCACTGGTAACCTCTCAAACGAACCACAAACACTTGGCCTCTGAACTTGTTTAGCCTACTAAAAATTCCAACGTACACAGCCTCGCCTGCTCAATCTGGCCAGAGCTCAACACCGAAATTGCGAACGTCCAGCGATTGCTCCTACACTAAAGGGGCCAGCCCTGAAAGCTCTTGCTGGTCCTCATCTCCCACTGGTAACCTCTCAAACGAACCACAAACACTTGGGCTCTGAACTAGTTTCGCCTACTAAAACTTCCAACGTACACAGCCTCTCCTGCTCAATCTGGCCAGAGCTCAACACCGAAATTGCGAACGTCCAGCGATTGCTCCTACACTAAAGGTGCCAGCCCTGAAAGCTCTTGCTGGTCCTCATCTCCCACTGGTAACCTCTCAAACGAACCACAAACACTTGGGCTCTGAACTTGTTTAGCCTACTAAAACTTCCAACGTACACTGCCTCTCCTGCTCAATCTGGCCAGAGCTCAACACCGAAATTGCGAACGTCCAGGGATTGCTCCTACACTAAAAGTGCCAGCCCTGAAAGCTCTTGCTGGTCCTCATCTCCAACTGGTAACCTCTCAAACGAACCACAAACACTTGGCCTCTGAACTTCTTTAGCCTACTAAAACTTCCAACGTACACAGCCTCTACTGCTCAATCTGGCCAGAGCTCAACACCGAAATTGCGAACGTCCAGGGATTGCTCCTACACTAAAGGTGCCAGCCCTGAAAGCTCTTGTTGGTCCTCATCTCCCACTGGTAACCTCTCAAACGAACCACAAACACTTGGCCTCTGAACTTGTTTAGCCTACTAAAACTTCCAACGTACACAGCCTCGCCTCCTCAATCTGGCCAGAGCTCAACACCGAAATTGCGAACGTCCAGCGATTGCTCCTACACTAAAGGGGCCAGCCCTGAAAGCTCTTGTTGGTCCTCATCTCCCACTGGTAACCTCTCAAACGAACCACAAACACTTGGCCTCTGAACTTGTTTAGCCTACTAAAACTTCCAACGTACACAGCCTCGCCTGCTCAATCTGGCCAGAGCTCAACACCGAAATTGCGAACGTCCAGCGATTGCTCCTACACTAAAGGGGCCAGCCCTGAAAGCTCTTGCTGCTCCTCATCTCCCACTGGTAACCTCTCAAACGAACCACAAACACTTGGGCTCTGAACTTGTTTAGGCTACTAAAACTTCCAACGTACACAGCCTCTCCTGCTCAATCTGGCCAGAGCTCAACACCGAAATTGCGAACGTCCAGGGATTGCTCCTACACTAAAGGTGCCAGCCCTGAAAGCTCTTGCTGGTCCTCATCTCCCACTGGTAACCTCTCAAACGAACCACAAACACTTGGCCTCTGAACTTGTTTAGCCTACTAAAACTTCCAACGTACACAGCCTCTCCTGCTCAATCTGGCCAGAGCTGAACACCGAAATTGTGAACGTCCAGCGATTGCTCCTACACTAAAGGGGCCAGCCCTGAAAGCTCTTGCTGCTCCTCATCTCCCACTGGTAACCTCTCAAACGAACCACAAACACTTGGGCTCTGAACTTGTTTAGCCTACTAAAACTTCCAACGTACACAGCCTCTCCTGCTCAATCTGGCCAGAGCTCAACACCGAAATTGCGAACGTCCAGCGATTGCTCCTACACTAAAGGGGCCAGCCCTGAAAGCTCTTGCTGCTCCTCATCTCCCACTGGTAACCTCTCAAACGAACCACAAACACTTGGCCTCTGAACTTGTTTAGCCTACTAAAACTTCCAACGTACACAGCCTCTCCTGCTCAATCTGGCCAGAGCTCAACACCGAAATTGCGAACGTCCAGCGATTGCTCCTACACTAAAGGTGCCAGCCCTGAAAGCTCTTGCTGCTCCTTATCTCCCACTGGTAACCTCTCAAACGAACCACAAACACTTGGCCTCTGAACTAGTTTAGCCTACTAAAACTTCCAACGTACACAGCCTCTCCTGCTCAATCTGGCCAGAGCTGAACACTGAAATAGCGAACGTCCAGCGATTGCACCTACACTAAAGGTGCCAGCCCTGAAAGCTCTTGCTGGTCCTCATCTCCCACTGGTAACCTCTCAAATGAACCACAAACACTTGGGCTCTGAACTTCTTTAGCCTACTAAAACTTCCAACGTACACAGCCTCTCCTGCTCAATCTGGCCAGAGCTCAACACCGAAATTGCGAACGTCCAGCGATTGCTCCTACACTAAAGGGGCCAGCCCTGAAAGATCTTGCTGGTCCTCATCTCCCACTGGTAACCTCTCAAACGAACCACAAACACTTGGCCTCTGAACTTGTTTAGCCTACTAAAACTTCCAACGTACACTGCCTCTCCTGCTCAATCTGGCCAGAGCTCAACACCGAAATTGCGAACGTCCAGCGATTGCTCCTACACTAAAGGTGCCAGCCCTGAAAGCTCTTGCTGGTCCTCATCTCCAACTGGTAACCTCTCAAACGAACCACAAACACTTGGCCTCTGAACTTCTTTAGCCTACTAAAACTTCCAACGTACACAGCCTCTCCTGCTCAATCTGGCCAGAGCTCAACACCGAAATTGCGAACGTCCAGCGATTGCTCCTACACTAAAGGTGCCAGCCCTGAAAGCTCTTGCTGCTCCTCATCTCCCACTGGTAACCTCTCAAACGAACCACAAACACTTGGCCTCTGAAATTGTTTAGCCTACTAAAACTTCCAGTGTACACAGCCTCTCCTGCTCAATCTGGCCAGAGCTCAACACCGAAATTGCGAACGTCCAGCGATTGCTCCTACACTAAAGGGGCCAGCCCTGAAAGCTCTTGTTGTTCCTCATCTCCCACTGGTAACCTCTCAAACGAACCACAAACACTTGGGCTCTGAACTTGTTTAGCCTACTAAAACTTCCAAAGTACACTGCCTCTCCTGCTCAATCTGGCCAGAGCTCAACGCCGAAATTGCGAACGTCCAGGGATTGCTCCTACACTAAAAGTGCCAGCCCTGAAAGCTCTTGCTGGTCCTCATCTCCAGCTGGTAACCTCTCAAACGAACCACAAACACTTGGCCTCTGAACTTGTTTAGCCTACTAAAACTTCCAACGTACACAGCCTCGCCTGCTCAATCTGGCCAGAGCTGAACACCGAAATTGCGAACGTCCAGCGATTGCTCCTACACTAAAGGTGCCAGCCCTGAAAGCTCTTGCTGGTCCTCATCTCCCACTGGTAACCTCTCAAACGAACCACAAACACTTGGGCTCTGAACTTGTTTAGCCTACTAAAACTTCCAACGTACACAGCCTCTCCTGCTCAATCTGGCCAGAGCTCAACACCGAAATTGCGAACGTCCAGCGATTGCTCCTAAACTAAAGGGGCCAGCCCTGAAAGCTCTTGCTGCTCCTCATCTCCCACTGGTAACCTCTCAAACGAACCACAAACACTTGGCCTCTGAACTTGTTTAGCCTACTAAAACTTCCAACGTACACTGCCTCTCCTGCTCAATCTGGCCAGAGCTCAACACCGAAATTGCGAACGTCCAGCGATTGCTCCTACACTAAAGGGGCCAGCCCTGAAAGCTCTTGCTGGTCCTCATCTCCCACTGGTAACCTCTCAAACGAACCACAAACACTTGGGCTCTGAACTTGTTTAGCCTACTAAAAATTCCAACGTACACTGCCTCTCCTGCTCAATCTGGCCAAAATTCAAGACCGAAATTGCGAACGTCCAGGGATTGCTCCTACACTAAAGGTGCCAGCCCTGAAAGCTCTTGCTGCTCCTCATCTCCCACTGGCAACCTCTCAAACGAACCACAAACACTTGGGCTCTGAACTTCTTTAGCCTACTAAAACTTCCAACGTACACAGCCTCTCATGCTCAATCTGGCCAGAGCTCAACACCGAAATTGCGAACGTCCAGCGATTGCTCCTACACTAAAGGTGCCAGCCCTGAAAGCTCTTGCTGGTCCTCATCTCCCACTGGTAACCTCTCAAACGAACCACAAACACTTGGCCTCTGAACTTCTTTAGCCTACTAAAACTTCCAACGTACACAGCCTCGCCTGCTCAATCTGGCCCAAAATTCAAGACCGAAATTGCGAACGTCCAGCGATTGCTCCTACACTAAAGGGGCCAGCCCTGAAAGCTCTTGCTGGTCCTCATCTCCCACTGGTAACCTCTCAAACGAACCACAAACACTTGGGCTCTGAACTTGTTTAGCCTACTAAAACTTCCAACGTACACTGCCTCTCCTGCTCAATCTGGCCAGAGCTCAACACCGAAATTGCGAACGTCCAGGGATTGCTCCTACACTAAAGGGGCCAGCCCTGAAAGCTCTTGCTGCTCCTCATCTCCCACTGGTAACCTCTCAAACGAACCACAAACACTTGGGCTCTGAACTTGTTTAGCCTACTAAAACTTCCAACGTACACAGCCTCTCCTGCTCAATCTGGCCAGAGCTCAACACCGAAATTGCGAACATCCAGCAATTGCTCCTACACTAAAGGTGCCAGCCCTGAAAGCTCTTGCTGGTCCTCATCTCCCACTGGTAACTTCTCAAACAAACCACAAACACTTGGGCTCTGAACTTGTTTAGCCTACTAAAACTTCCAACGTACACAGCCTCTCCTGCTCAATCTGGCCAGAGCTCAACACCGAAATTGCGAACGTCCAGCAATTGCTCCTACACTAAAGGTGCCAGCCCTGAAAGCTCTTGCTGGTCCTCATCTCCCACTGGTAACCTCTCAAACGAACCACAAACACTTGGGCTCTGAACTTGTTTAGCCTACTAAAAATTCCAACGTACACTGCCTCTCCTGCTCAATCTGGCCAAAATTCAAGACCGAAATTGCGAACGTCCAGGATTGCTCCTACACTAAAGGTGCCAGCCCTGAAAGCTCTTGCTGCTCCTCATCTCCCACTGGCAACCTCTCAAACGAACCACAAACACTTGGGCTCTGAACTTCTTTAGCCTACTAAAACTTCCAACGTACACAGCCTCTCCTGCTCAATCTGGCCAGAGCTCAACACCGAAATTGCGAACGTCCAGCGATTGCTCCTACACTAAAGGTGCCAGCCCTGAAAGCTCTTGCTGGTCCTCATCTCCCACTGGTAACCTCTCAAACGAACCACAAACACTTGGCCTCTGAACTTCTTTAGCCTACTAAAACTTCCAACGTACACAGCCTCGCCTGCTCAATCTGGCCAAAATTCAAGACCGAAATTGCGAACGTCCAGGGATTGCTCCTACACTAAAGGGGCCAGCCCTGAAAGCTCTTGCTGGTCCTCATCTCCCACTGGTAACCTCTCAAACGAACCACAAACACTTGGGCTCTGAACTTGTTTAGCCTACTAAAACTTCCAACGTACACTGCCTCTCCTGCTCAATCTGGCCAGAGCTCAACACCGAAATTGCGAAACGTCCAGGGATTGCTCCTACACTAAAGGGGCCAGCCCTGAAAGCTCTTGCTGGTCCTCATCTCCCACTGGTAACCTCTCAAACGAACCACAAACACTTGGGCTCTGAACTTGTTTAGCCTACTAAAACTTCCAACGTACACAGCCTCTCCTGCTCAATCTGGCCAGAGCTCAACACCGAAATTCCGAACATCCAGCAATTGCTCCTACACTAAAGGTGCCAGCCCTGAAAGCTCTTGCTGGTCCTCATCTCCCACTGGTAACTTCTCAAACAAACCACAAACACTTGGGCTCTGAACTTCTTTAGGCTACTAAAACTTCCAACGTACACAGCCTCTCCTGCTCAATCTGGCCAGAGCTGAACACCGAAATTGTGAACGTCCAGCGATTGCTCCTACACTAAAGGTGCCAGCCCTGAAAGCTCTTGCTGGTCCTCATCTCCAGCTGGTAACCTCTCAAACGAACCACAAACACTTGGGCTCTGAACTTGTTTAGCCTACTAAAACTTCCAACGTACACAGCCTCTCCTCCCCTGCTCAATCTGGCCAGAGCTCAACACCGAAATTGCGAACGTCCAGCAATTGCTCCTACACTAAAGGTGCCAGCCCTGAAAGCTCTTGCTGCTCCTCATCTCCCACTGGTAACCTCTCAAACGAACCACAAACACTTGGGCTCTGAACTTGTTTAGCCTACTAAAACTTCCAACGTACACAGCCTCTCCTGCTCAATCTGGCCAGAGCTCAACACCGAAATTGTGAACGTCCAGCGATTGCTCCTACACTAAAGGTGCCAGCCCTGAAAGCTCTTGCTGCTCCTCATCTCCCACTGGTAACCTCTCAAACGAACCACAAACACTTGGCCTCTGAACTTGTTTAGCCTACTAAAACTTCCAATGTACACAGCCTCTCCTGCTCAATCTGGCCAGAGCTCAACACCGAAATTGCGAACGTCCAGCGATTGCTCCTACACTAAAGGGGCCAGCCCTGAAAGCTCTTGCTGGTCCTCATCTCCCACTGGTAACCTCTCAAACGAACCACAAACACTTGGGCTCTGAACTTGTTTAGCCTACTAAAACTTCCAACGTACACTGCCTCTCCTGCTCAATCTGGCCAGAGCTCAACACCGAAATTGCGAACGTCCAGCGATTGCTCCTACACTAAAGGTGCCAGCCCTGAAAGCTCTTGCTGGTCCTCATCTCCAACTGGTAACCTCTCAAACGAACCACAAACACTTGGCCTCTGAACTTCTTTAGCCTACTAAAACTTCCAACGTACACAGCCTCTCCTGCTCAATCTGGCCAGAGCTCAACACCGAAATTGCGAACGTCCAGCGATTGCTCCTACACTAAAGGTGCCAGCCCTGAAAGCTCTTGCTGGTCCTCATCTCCCACTGGTAACCTCTCAAACGAACCACAAACACTTGGCCTCTGAAATTGA
>NW_026776880.1:0-151104 GCF_030936135.1 Gavia stellata
TGGTGTGGGAACTCAAGCAGTGAGGGAAAAGGTGTCTGTGCTGCCTCACGCACACGATTGCAGCAGCTTCCTCTCTTCTATGGAGACTGTCGCTTTCCACACTTGTGCACTTGGGCAGTTTCTTCACATTCCTGGATAAAAAAGACACTCCTTTGCTTCCTTACTGCAGACTTCTGTGTTCTCTTTGTTTTTCTAAGGCAGATGTTGAGGTGAAAAAGTTGGCTTAGTGCATAGGTGGGAGGGACATTGGCTTTGCTCCGAGTTGGTTTTGGGAAGGGTGTGTAGCTGGGAATGTAGTTCCTCTTCTGAAGGCTGCAAACTACACGTGAGTGGGATTTCTGGCGTAGGTTTCCTTGTACTGCTCTGTCGTTGTACTAAAATCTCCGTCCCGGTGCCTTGTCCTTTGGTAGTGGGTCAGCTGGCTCTGGGTGTATGAGGTTGTACGTGATCTTGCTCTTCCTCAGCAACGGCTGGACAGGTAGTCTGCAGGTTCTAGTGCCTGTTGGAGACAGAGGAGAATAGCTTACCAGGTCTCACGTAGGACTTAGGCAATTGTTTCAGATATGTTATTTAGACCTTGACATAACTGCATAACAACATCATTTCGGAGCCCTGGTTATACAAGTGTTTATTAAACATGGTAATGAAGTCAGTGTTTCACCGTAAACTCATCCGTTAACTCCAAAAGATTTTTGAACTGATTCCAAATTATCCTGGCTTTACTTCCCTGTTGCATTGTCTGGATTATAAAGAAAGTACAATTGGTAGCATCGTATAGTTCAAATTATAATGCTTGGCTCCTTAAGAATTTCATTTATTTCTACAGACGCAGAATCCTAATTGCAAAGAGAAGTTAATGGAGAAGCTGAAGTTTTAAAAATACTTGTTCCATTTCTTTCTTGCTTTATCAGTTACTGACCAAACCAAACCAGTTAGCGGACAACTTCATGGGGCAGAGACGTGTTTCCATTGCACCTTAGGAACCTGAGTTGCTAAAGTGGGGAGAGGGATTTTCTGCAGGGACTAAAGCACAACTTTTGAGAGCACTTCTTTGGCAGGTGCTGTTGGGAGGGAGGAACAGAGCCTTTTCCTACCTTGTGGGTTAGCAATCAGGACCTTTGCACTTTGGAATGGCAGAAGCCCTTGCTGCTCCAAGAAGGGACTTGAAGGATCCAGATTAATTCTGCTGATAAGGAAATCTCTTAGTATTGTCTGCTCCTGTTGGAGTTTGGGTATTTGAAACCTGTCCAAAGAACTTGCCTCATCTCCCTGCCTGTAAGGAAGATCCCTGATTGCTTGTTTGGATCTTTCTGAAGAGGGCAGCTAACTGGTCCACTGCTCCTATCAGAATGAAGCATGCAGTCCTGATCTGTCCTTTCCAGATAAACCAGAGCTATGATTTTGAAAACGATGATGTTGGGTCTAGAGACCAAAGAAAAACTGTATTTTGTCATTAGATATAGAACCAATGGACAATTTAAATTGGCATGTGGATCCCTTTTCATTACAGCAGTTCTTCTGTCCCTTTTGCTTCTGTCTCACTAAAGCATGGTTAAATTTGATGTTTATAAGGCAAAGGACTGGACCACTGCAGCATGAGGAGTTATTGGTGGTGGTGCACGGAGGTGTGGAACTGGCACGTACTTGCCTCTTACTGAGGCAGTTTGTCGCTCATTGCCACAGCTCAGGTGGTGAACAATAATCCATTCTTTTGGTGTGACTCGGTAGTGTCTGGTAATGTGACCGTAGCCTTTGCTGTGTTTTACCTCCATCCCCAGAACTGGCTTAGCATGGTTTGAGCTTCAACTAACAACTGTTTTTTTTAGCAAGAAACTTTCTCTTTGTATCTGCCTGGCTTTCAGGCACAGTGTAAATAACTTGAGTGTCTTGATCTCTGTCTAACAAACAGCCTGGCAGTAGTGATTTTTGGACGATTCAGAAGAAAAATACTACACTGCAAGATCTAACCTGGTATTTTTCCTCTTATACCTTTCTTTGTCAGTGTTAGTTCTGTCTTTGTTTTCCTTTTTCAAAGCTCATGTTTTGCCCTGTTGTTGTACTGGTGTTTTCATCTGTGTAAAAGCCATTTAGTCTAAGGATGAGTCTAGATGCGTGTTTCTGTAATGTAGGAAGGAATTCTTAGTATGTGCAGTATTGGAAGTAATTAACCCATATTCATGTTTAGTTGAATCGTTTTTATAGAAGGGGCTCAGTATTAGGCACTCATGCTAATTTCTTTATTTAACTGCCTTGCAATGCATAACTTGTTAGTTTTTTGGAGGGTGATTAAAAATAGAAGAGACAGTCTCTTTGTATTTTTGTCTGGTAGTTCCTTTAAACAGTCCCATGAAAGACTATGAAATTATATAAATGTAAGTCTCTGAATTCTCCAGATGGTAATTATGTGACAGAATGAATATACACTGAATAGCAATAACAGAAAGTGGGGTCCTAAGTGTTTTCAATGGCATTTGGCATCGCTTACAGTCTGATACATTTTCGACATTTTCTTTTACTGCACTGCTAAAAAATTTGGTTCCTAGCATTGCAGTGTAGAAATTACTCTAGAAAGAGAGTTTTCTTATTTCTGTGCTCTTTAGGTACTGTGTAGTTCAAAACGTAATGCTTTTAAGTCTTGGACATCTTCATATACTGTTAAAAAAGTTAAAGAAACGTTTTGTACTAGATGAAGAGCATTATTCTGCTAACTTTCTTTGATTTGTGAGACGTTTCATAGAAGTGCATGCAGTGAGGGGAAAATGGAAAACTGGGGTGCTTGGGAATGTCTTGTTTTGTTTTTCATGTGGTGTTTTTTGTTTTGGATTTATTTGTTTGTTTTGGCACAAGTTGGCTTGGTGTGACGTGAATCTGCCAATACCATAGTTACTGAGAGCTTAGACTGTCTTCCCCATTTGTGGAAGGAACTTCCTGTATTCCTTGATTATGAAAATGTTTCATAAATTGTGTTGAGATCAGTAGCTTAGATTTCGCTGTACGCAGTTGGAACACCTCCATCGTGTGCAATTGCTCTGGTTTGGGGAGTGTGGTTTTGTTTTTTTGGTTTGGTTTTCTTTTGGTTTCATCTTTTCAGTTTAACACTTTTTAAGATCTGCCTTTTTCAGGATACTTTCAGTGTTTGTCTCGTATCTTGCTAGCCTCGTACCTGTGGGTCTAAGAGACGAAGGAGAACATGTCTCCTAACTGGACTGTCCTTTCCCATCCTTCTTTTGCCCCATGCTGTTCAGTACCCTCTTCAAAATTATTACTATGACAAAGCTTGTAAAGTGCTATTGTTGTCACAGTCATGGGAGGGTTTTTAAAGTCAATCGACAGCACTTTCTGTGTTTCACTGCTTTCTTCACAACCTCCTGTGCTCATTGTGCATCAAAGAGGAGAATTCTGGTTTGGTGGTAATGCTTCACCCATTTGTGAGGTTTTTCCAGTAAGACCTAATCCTTCTGGAAATTAGGAGAACTATTTAGTAGTTGGTTCCTTCTTCTGTTGTGGACCAGGACACACTAATCAGACTTTCTCTCTCTCTGTCCTCTGTCCCCACTCCCCGCTCCTCCTCTGACAGTATTGGCTTCAGGAATGTTCAGTGAGAAAAGTGATATGTGGATTTTTCAAACGTCATCAAGAGGAAAAGACTACTTTTTCAGAAGCATAATATATCACCTACTACTGTTGGGGTCTTTCCCATGCTGTTCTACTGGGTTTATAAAATACCTTTTGAGCAGCAACTCTTTTGCGGAGCTACGTGTCTCTAAGATCCTACTGTTACAGGGCATCTTGAGAAACAAGGGTTAAAAGCACAAGCAAAAAAAAAAAAAAGTACAGCAAGAAAGGAGGCCATCTGCCAAACTCCTCGACCACAGACGGCTGAAGAACTCCATACGTGTTTAGGGATGACGGGATGGTGTCGTCTATAGATCTATAACTACGGACTCTTGGTAAGACCACTCTATAAACTGTTAACATCTAATCCAAAAGACCTCATCTGGAACGGGGAAGCAGAAAGAGCATTCCAACAACTGAAAAGGAAATTAATGGAAGCCCCTGCCTTGGGGTTACCAGATATTACTAAGACGTTCTGGTTGTTCTCCCAGGAGAAACAGGGAATAGCCCTGGGAATCCTAGCCCAAAACTTGGGACCATATAGAAGCGCAGTGGCCTATTTCTCCAAACAACTTGAAGAAGTAAGTAAAGGTTGGCCTAGCTGCTTAAGGGCGGTAGCAGCATTGGTGCTAAATAGTCAAGAAGCACGTAAATTTACATTGGGCCAAAAGATTACAGTGCTGACATCTCATACTCTATCCACAGTATTAGAGGTGAAAGGGGGGCATTGGCTCTCACCACAGAGATTCCTTAAATATCAGGCTGTTCTGGTGGAACAGGATGATGTGGAAATAATTGTTACTAACATTGTCAATACAGCAACTTTCCTCAGTGGAACCACGGGAGAACTGGTATCACATGACAGCCCGGAAACAATTGAAGCAGTCTATTCCAGCCGACCAGATCTAAAGGAGGAGCCACTGGAAGACGCTGAGGATTCCTGGTACACAGATGGAAGTAGCTTTGTTCGACAAGGCGTCCGCAGAGCAGGGCATGCAATAACCACCGTGAATCAGGTAATAGAATCCGCAGCCCTTGCCCCAAATACTTCGGCACAAAAAGCAGAAATAATCTCTTTAACCCGAGCGTTGGAGCTAGCCAAAGACAAAGACATTAATATCTGGACGGACTCCAAATACGCTTTTGGGGTAGTCCATGCCCATGGAGCCATATGGAAAGAAAGCGAACTCCTATCCACCCAAGGGAAACATATAAAACATGCTGAAGAAATTCTTAGGCTCCTGGAAGCAGTGCAGCAACCCGAAAAAGTGGCTATCATGAATTGCAAGGCTCATCAGAAAGGAGATACCGCTCAAGAGTTGGGCAATGCTGTGGCAGATCAAGAAGCCAAAAGAGCAGCTGAGAAAGGTGAATTAGAGGTGCAGTCTTTGCAATAAATAAAAATTATTGTAAAATACAAATTGATTGTGAACCCAGGTATTCCAAAGAAGATCAGAAATTAGTTGAAGACGTAGGTGGAGAAATAGAGAAAGGCAAGTGGGCAAAGGCTCCGCAGGGCAAAATAATAATCCCATTTGTGTTATTGTGGGCCATAGTTATAGCAGAACACAGGAAATCCCACTGGGGAGCTGAGGCATTGTATAAACATTTGTGTCAGCGCATAGTTGCCCGGAACCTCTACACCACTGTTAAACAAGTGACACAGCAGTGTGAAATATGTTTGCAAAATAATCCTAAGGTAAGCCCTAAAGTCCAACAAGGACAAATAGGACAGGGAAACAATCCAGGGCAGCAGTGGCAAATTGATTTCTCAGAACTTCCAAGAAAAGGAGGGTTTTGATATCTGCTGGTTCTAACAGATAGAGAAACTTGTCTTAGGAACCAGAGCCCGAGGTCTTGATGGGCCAGTGCGTAATATTAAGCCTGGTGATTATGTGTATGTAAAGTCCTTTACAGATTCACCTCTGAAACCGAAATGGGAAGGCCCCTTCCAGGTGCTGCTGACATCCCATACAGCGATCAAGATTAAAGAGCAGACCTCGTGGGTGCATCACACCAGAGTGAAGAAAGCCCCTAAGCCACGATGGGAATCGACACCTATGGGACCACTGAAGCTTCGCATTCGAAAGCGATGATATGGATTCTTATGACTCTGCTGAACTGTAACCACTGTTGGGAGTGGCCTTGGACAAACGCTTATTTTGGGTATACGGGAAGCTGGGGAAAGGATTTAAACGGGTTGAATTTGGCAACTGTGGTAATATATAATAATAACATGACACTGCGACCAACTGAATGGGAAAGAATAGATTCAGTCTATACCTGGACGTTTGAGAAAGGAAAGGAGGTCCAGATAGGTTGTAGACTCCTTAATGTAAGTAACCCGCCTCCTCTCCAGACCCAAATTACTGCCAAGAGCGGTGCTGTCTGGGACTCTGCCAATAGGACAGGCAGCACGATACGTGAAAGCAAGGAGGTTTGTTGGTATCCCTTCAATATAACTCAAACGGTGACCATAGTATGTCTGGGGGCAACTCAAGAGGGGGCCCAAGCTCTAACTTTTAGATTTTGGTTGCAGACACCAGAGGAAACCACCACTCCCCCTGCCTACACCACCCCGACTCAGGCTACTAAATCAAGTCCCACCGAGCCTGAGCACATAGGACCATATGTGTATCCGACAGGACCATACGTAACGAAATTATGTCGGTCAGCAACAGGTAACGTCTAATTGAATATGGTCTCTTAAGCGAGTGGAATTATTAATACGGAACGATATTTCCACCGTTCAACCAGCTTGTTCGTCATTTATAAGACCCTTACATATGGGGTGGACATCATGGTCACATAAGAGGACCCTTCCTTCCCGAATGAGAAAAAGGAGACATGCGATTGGTGCAGTAGGAACAGGACTGGGAGTTTTAAATAGCATAGATACTGAGATAATAAGGAACAAACTCGCCACGGTGACCAGTGATCTGAACAAAATACAGAACCCTTTAAGATCTTCCCTCCTCACTTTAGGAACCAGCCAATGGCTTACAGCAAATGTGTTACCACAGTGGGATAAGCTTAATGAAAAGGACAGTGAACTAATTATAAATGCATGAGACGTGGCTCAGACTAATGTTTCTACAGCACTCAGTTGTATCCAAGCTCAATTATGGATACAGACAATAGCAGCTGCAATCATTAGGGAAGGTGAAGACGGAATCCTACCAAAAGAAAGCCGAAAGGTGATTTGGAATAACGCAACAAAATTTGAAAGGATATTCCAATCGTGGTGGCATTTGGTTAATTTTACCTTTGACCCTACTAACAACACAGCTCCAGCTTTTGTACTGACAATATGTAAAGCTTTAGTGTATAACATATACCCGATTGTTGCACTAGGATTAAATTACCATGGAACTGTACTTTATCCCCCAGAACATAGGGTATAGGCTATGAAAAACAGGAATAAGTGGCAAACTATTGATGTCAAGGCCTGTGTCGTACGAGACCAGTAAGGATTTATTTGTGAAGGAAACACCATCAAAGGGCAAGATATTTGTCTTGACACTGAACAAAATGTTTGTCACTTTGAGGTGCATCCCAACGAGACCCTAAGAACCATCATAATTTACAGGGGTATGGGATGTGTTTGTCTGAGAAGTCAGTGTGATTTTGTACAAGTAGATGATCAAATGGTGGACACGAGCAACCATTCAAGTATTTTCATTTGCAACTTTGTTAGTCTTATAGGATGTGATTTTAACTACACGGCTCCTGTTACTACTTATCAATTGCCTACAGTTACTACAATTACTACTTATCAATTATACATTGATTCAGGATATACAGCCCACCCCTGTTGGAATGAATCTCACTCTAATAAGAAAACTATTGCATCACAAAAATTTAAAAAGGTTGTTAAAACAAGTTGAAGAAAGTGGAAGAAAGACTTTAATTACTGTCCATCATGATGCTGAGGAAATACACCAAGCAGTGGAACAGGTGAGGTCAGAGGGAGAGCACCATTGGTGGGATGTGTTTAGGGGTTATTCCCCGTCAGCTACCAAAATCTTGAACATAATGACCCACCCGATATTGGTCTTACTAATAGCTACGACAACATTAACAATAATAAATCTTATCCTTTGGTGTAAACTCAAGGAACTTATTGGGCAAGTGTGGACACTAAAAATAATAATGAAACATAACGAACCACTTTTAAAAGCCAAAGAATTTGCTTAGGGGAAAGAAAAGGGGGAAATTGATACAGGACGTCTTGAAAAAAAGGGTTAAAAGTAAGAGAGAAGAATGTAAAGAAGATACTTCATAACAACTGCACCTGGTACTTAGAAATATTAGAGATAAAGACTGTCTCACTAATTCTCTGCTAACTAGCAATAACGATTAACACAAGGACGAATCGTAGAAAAATAGGATGGACTGGCAAAATAGTGCTCTACAGTTAACTCGTCTCATTATAATCTCATTCTAATGCTAAGGAACACACCTCCGAGCTAGAAATGCCCCAACCCAATTAAGCCCCCTACTCTCTGAGCATGTGTGGTGAATTAAAAGAGAACTGTAACTTTAAGATGAGGCAAGAAAAGTATTAACCAATAGTTAATTAAGGGGTAGCACCAGGAGGCGTAACTAACGTTGTTAACTGTTTTAAATACCTTTTCATGATTTTAACCCGGTGTGCATGTCAGGAGGAGAAATCCCCTTGCACCCGGGACCGCAATAAACCACTGTCGGCTTTACACCTCTGTGTGAGCTGTGAAGTTTGTTTCCGCGTGTCACCGCCCCCTCGAAGGCCCTCGCACAGCACCGTCCTCTTCGCCAGGACGCGTGTCCCAGCGACCGGGTGGTTGTGAGTCCCCCGTCCCCGTCCCCGGGGACACCCGAACCCCCTCGCTATGGCGCGGTCCCAGACACGGCAGGAGGGGCGGCCGAGGGGGGTGCGGTGCCTCCGCCCGGCAGAGTGGCGGGCGGGTCCCGCAGGAGAGAGCTGCTTCCAGCACCGCGGGAAGCTCCCCCGGAGGGGGCCTGGGGCCGCTGCCCGGCTGTGGCGGAGAGGCGCGGGCCGTGGCCGGGGCGAGCTGCCCCGCAGCCGGCCCGGCCCGCAGCGGAGCGGAGCGGAGCGGAGCGGCAGGTCTGGGCGCAGCGGGGGGCTCCCGGGGCGGGGAAGCGCCCGGGCCGCGGAGAGAGCCGCCGGCAGCTGCCGCCAGAGCCGGGGCGGGGGCCGGGGCGGGGCCGGGGCGGGCGGGGCCGGGGCGGGGCCGGGGCGGCGGCGGGCGGTCGCCCCGCGCTGTAACGGACAGGAGCGGCCGGTGGCCGAGGGGAGCCGCTCCGGAGCCGGCCCGGCCCGCAGCGGAGCGGAGCGGAGCGGAGCGGCAGGTCTGGGCGCGCCGGGCCGCGGCCGCCCCCGCGGCTCTCCGACAGCGGCCGGGGCAGCGCTGGCGCGCCCGGAGCGGGCGAGGCCGGCGTGGCAGCCGGGAGGAGCTCGGCTGCGGTGCCCCGCCGGCAGAAAGCCGCGTCCTCTGCGCTCGCCAGGCCGGCGGCGGCAGCCGGAGAGAGCCCCCCCGAGAAGGGGCAGCCGCCCGGGCCTCGGGCTGCCGGGCGTGCCGGAGCCTGGGGCTGGTGCCGGCGGGCGGGAGCGAGAAGAGCTGCGGAGGGGTGACCCAGCGGAGCGCCTGCTCGGCCCGGTGGGAGAGCTGCGGGGGGAGGGAGGAAGGTGGGGGGGCGTCGGGGGGCTGAGACGGAGCTGGGCTGGGGGAGCCGCGCGCCGGAAGGAAACAGACGGACCCGGTCTGTTATTACATGTCTCTGTGACTCGTGTCACCATCACAGTTTGGGGGTTTTTGACAATGGGATGGCCGACACGGCACCAGGCCAGCTGGGGTCGGATGGGATTTCTCAAAGGGGGAAGAGGGTCTTTGCTGCCGAGCTAGCGGGTCTCATTGACAGAGCGTTAAACTAGACTTGGAAGGGGAGGGAGATGATATCAGGCTTGCCCTGACAAGCTGTGGGATGACACGCCAAGGTTAGCGGGACAGGGTGCTAGCGAGGGCCGTCAGCCTGTTGCTCTGAGATGTGCTGGGTACAGGGCAGCAGACGTGAAGTCTTACGGAGATGAGCCGGGGGGCTCCTGAGGTAATAGGAGCCAAGAGGGAAACAACAGTGAAATCACAGAGTCATAGAATGTTGTGGGTTGGAAGGGACCTTTAGAGGTCATCTAGTCCAGCCCCGCCCCTGCCATGAGCAGGGACATCTTCAACTAGGTCAGGTTGCTCAGAGCCCCGTCCAAGCTGAACTTGACGGTTTCCAGGGCTGGGGCATCTACCACCTCTCCGGACAGCCTGTGCCTGTGCCTCACCACCCTCATTGTAAAACATTTCTTCCTCATGTCTAGTCTAAATCTACCCTCTTTTAGTTTAAAGACATTACCCCTTGTCCTATCGCTACAGGCCCTGTTAGAAGTCTCTCCCCATCTTTCTTATAAGCCCCCTTTAAGTACTGAAAGGCCGCAAGAAGGTCTCCCTGGAGCCTTCTCTTCTCCACGCTGAACAACCCCAACTCTCTCGGTCTTTCCTCATAGGAGATTTGTTCCTCCCTCTGACGATTTTTGTGGCCCTCCTCTGGACCTGCTCCAACAGGTCCGTGTCTTTCCTGTGCTGAGGACTCCAGAGCTGGATGCAGTATTCCAGTTGGGTTCTCGCCAGAGCGGAGTAGAGGGGCAGAATCACCTCCCTTGACCTGCTGCTCACTCTTCTTTTAATACCTCAAAGGAATTAATGTGTGTTCCTCTGAGGAGGTGACATGCTGAAGTGCCTCTGCACCAATGCATACAGCATGGGCAACAAACGGGAGGATTTGGAAGCCACTGTGCTGCTAGAAAGCTACGACCTAGTTGCCATTACTTAAACCTGGTGGGAGGAACCCCATGACTGGAGTGGGGCTATGGATGGCTGCAGGCTGTTCAGAAGGGACAGGCAAGGAAGGAGGGGGTGAGGGCTTGCCCTCTATGTCAAGAAATGGATAGGTTGTGAAGAGTTGTCTCTGGAGGACAGCCCCGAGCAAGTTGAAAGCTTGTGGGTGAGAATTAGAGACCGAGGAAACAAAGGTAACCTTATGCTTGGTGTCTACTACAGGCCACCAGATCAAGGGGAGATATTGACGAAGCCTTCTCACTCCCGCTACAGGAGGCATCGCACTCGCAGGCTCTCGTCCCGCTGGGGACTTCAACCACCCCGACATCTGCTGGAAAAGTAGCACAGCGAGCTGTAGGCGATGCAGGAGACTCCTGGAGAGCACTGAGGATAACTTCTTAAGCCAGGTAATGGACAGCGTGTCGTGGATGGCGTGATAGATGCACTTTGCTCCTAAGAGAGAAGCAGCAATATGTTTATTGATATCAAACCTTGTTAAATCTCTGTTTCACAGTAAATGTGACAGTGCTTTAACAAGATTCGATGGCAAGGGACACTTGATTATTTACTGCATAGAGGACAGGGTCAGACAGAACTGCTAGGGAGACCCTCCCGCTGACTCACGAGGTTCAGAGAGGACCCCCTTTGCATTCTAAACTCCTTCCCTTGGAGGAGTCTAGGTGCGGCTGGATCCAAACTTAGTCTTGGACTTGGTCAACGGTTTATGTCTAAAGGATTATATGTGCACAAGCAATCAAAGATATAATCTTAGTGAAGCTTACAGAGTTTAGCAAGCTATTAGTCACTTACCGAGGATCTGCTGTGGCAAGGACTCTCTCAACACCGAGGCATAAGGGAACTCTGCGGCAGGCGTAACCTTGGGAGGCGTCCCTACTCAAGGGGAGATCCCGTCGTGCAACCCGCTGCCGTGCAGGAGAGCTCAAAGGTCTCTTGGGCTGCTCACTATTTATGGGGGTAAGATGACTGACTCCTAGTCATATTTGCATACCGACCACAGAGATCTTAGTTTCTTTCTTCCAGATTTGGCTTGAGTGGGACTTTGACCAGCACTGTGGTTAGGTGGGCGCATTGCCCACATCAGCCCTTGGCTATTGTGTTGTTATCTGTCTCCCGAATCCACTTTGAGCCGGACGCAGCCATCACGACCAGATGCAGCCATCACGACCGCCACTGGTGGTTATCGCTCGAGCAGGGTTAAGGGGGATAAAGGTCAGGTTGTGGAGGTGGGGCTAAGCACACAATGTCACCCAGCCCCACTGGAGCGGGTGCGATACTGGACCTGACGGTCACCAATGCAATTGAGCTAATTGCTGACGTTAAGAGTGGAGGCAGCCTGGACTGCGGTGATCATGCACTGGTGGAGTTCACAGTCCTGAGGGATGTGGGTCAGGCAAAGAGTAAAGTCAGGAGCTTGAATTTTAGGAAAGCAAACTTCCAGCTGTTCAAGGAGTGAGCCAATAGGAGCCCCTGGGAAACTGCCCTCAAGGGCAAGGGAGCAGGACAGAGCTGGCAGATCTTTAAGGACGCTTTCCAGAGAGTGCAAGAGCTCTCGATCTTCAGGTGTAAGAAATGAGGAAAGGAAGGCATGGCTGAGTTGAGACCGGCTGGTCAAACTAAAGGGCAAGAAGGAAATGCACAGGCAGTGGAAGCAGGGACAGGTATCCTGGGAAGAGTATAGGGACGCTGCCCGGTTGTGCAGGGATGGGGTCAGGAAGGCCAAGGTGTGGCTGGAGCTGAACTTGGCCAGGGACACAGAGAATAGTACGAAGGGCTTCTACAGGTATGTCAGCCAGAAAAGGAAGGTCCAAGAAAGCGCACCCCCCTGATGAACACGACTGGGAAACTGGTAACAACACATGAGGAGAAGGCTGAGGTACTCAGCAACTGTTTTGCCTCAGTCTTCACGGGCAACTTCTCTTCCCACACCTCTCGAGTGGATGGACCGCAAGACAGGGACTGAGGGAGCAAAGTCGCTCCCACTGTAAGGGAAGATCAGGTTTGTGACCCCCTGAGGAACCTGGACGTACATAAGTCTATGGGACCTGACGAGATGCATCCCGGAGTCCTGAGGGAATGGGCTGATGTAGTTGCCAAGCCACTCTCCATACTGTTTGAAAAGTCACGGCAGCCAGGTGAAGTCCCTGGTGACTGGGAAAAGGGAAACATTGCACCCGTTTTTAAAACGGACAGGAAGGAGGATGCTGGGAACGACTGACCTGTCAGCCTCACCTGTGTGCCTGGGAAGATCATGGAATAGATCCTCCTAGAAGCTATGCTAAGGCACATGGAGGGCAGGGAGGCGATTCGAGACAGCCAGCATGGCTTCACCAAGGGCAAGTCTTGCCTGACCAACTTAGTGGCCTTCTATGACGGAGTGACTACAGCAGCGGACAAGGGAAGAGCTCCAGATGTCATCTACCTGGACTTCTGTAAGGCCTTTGACACAGTCCCCCACAACATCCTTCTCTCTGAATTGGACTGTCCGGTGGATGAGGAATTGGCTGGATGGTCACATCCAGAGGGCAGTGGTCAACAGCTCAATGTCCGGATGGAGATCAGTGACAAGCGGTGTCCCTGAGGGGTCCATACTGGGACCAGTGCAGTTTAATATCTTCATCAATGACATAGACAGTGGGATCAAGTGCACCCTCAGCAAGTTTACAGATGACACCAAGCTCAGTGGTGCAGATGACACGCCAGAGGGATGGGATGCCATTCAGAGGGACCTGGACAAGCTTGAGAAGTGGGTCCATGCGAATTTCATGAGGTTCAACAAGGCCAAGTGCAAGGTCCTGCACCTGTGTCGGGGCAATGCCCGGTATCAATACAGGCTGGGGGATGAATGGATTGAGAGCAGCCCTGCAGGGAAGGACTTGGGGGTACTGGTGGACGGAAAGCTCGACATGAGCTGGCAATGTGCGCTCACAGCCCAAAAGCCAGCTGTATCCTGGGCTAGATCAAAAGCAGCATGGCCAGCAGGTCAAGGGAGGTGATTCTGCCCATCCACTCTGCTCTCCAAAAGAGAAAAACCATCTTGGGTAGATTCCTTGGAGGAGTATGGGGCTGCTACCCTGGGTCTCAGGTCCCTAAAGCACACGTGAAAAAACTCCTGGAGATGCCTGGGAGTCGTCTTGGGCAGATCCTGGAGGAGAGAGTTTCACCCAAAGGACAAAAATATACTCTGGGTGCTTCCTTCGAGGAGTCTGGAGCTGCTACCCAGGATCTCAGGTCCTTGAAGCAGTGGTCAGAAGACTCCAGAAATTGCTTTGGAGGAATCTGGGGTGGACCCGGAGGAGAGAACTTCCTCTAAAGAAGAAAAAACATCTCGTGAATCTTTGTTGGCAGAGTCTGGGGCTGCTACCTGGGATCTCACGTCACTACATCAGAGGTCAAAAGACTCCAGGACATGCCTGGTAGCAGTCTCGGGTGGATCACAGAGGAGAGAGTTTCCTCCAAAAGAGGGAAAAACTTCTTGGGTATCTTCCTTGGAGGAGTCTGGGACTGCTACGCGGGATTTCACATCACTAAATCAGATGTCAAAACACTCCAGGAGATGCCTGGGAGATCTCACGTCACTACATCAGAGGTCAAAAGACTCCAGGACATGCCTGGTAGCAGTCTCGGGTGGATCACAGAGGAGAGAGTTTCCTCCAAAAGAGGGAAAAACTTCTTGGGTATCTTCCTTGGAGGAGTCTGGGACTGCTACGCGGGATTTCACATCACTAAATCAGATGTCAAAACACTCCAGGAGATGCCTGGGAGGAGTCTCGGGTGGATCCCAGAGGAAAGAGTTTCCTCCAAAGGAGAAAAATATACTTGGGAAGCTGCCTTGGAGGAGTCTGGGACTGCTACCGGGGAACTAATGTCCCTAAAGTATATCTCCAAACACTCTGGGATCTTCCTGAGAGGAGTCCTGGGTGGATCCCAGGGGAGAGATCTTCCTTTTAAAAGAGAAAAATCATCTCAGGAAGCTTCCTTGGAGGAGTCTGGGGATGCAACCTGGAATCACAGGTCCCTGAAGCAGAGGTCCAAAACACTCTGGGAGATGCCTGGGAGGAGTCCTCGGGTTTCATCCTGGTGGAGAGTGCTTCCTCCAAAAGAGGAAAAGCTTTTCGGGTAGCTTCCTAGGAGGAGTCTGGGACTGCTACCCGGGATCTCATGTCCCTGAAGCAGAGGTCAAAAAGGCTCTGGGGAGATGCCTGGGAGGAGTCTCGGGCAGATCCCTGAGGAGAGATCTTCCTTTAAAAGAGAAAAAATATTTTGTGAATTTTCCTTGGAGGAGTCTGGGGCTACTATGTGGAGTCTCAGGTCCATAAGAAGTGGTCAAAAGACTCAGGGACATGCCTTGGAGTAGTCTTGAGTGGATCCCAGAAGAGACGTGTTCCTCTAAAGGAGAAAAAACATCTCAGGTAGCCTCCTTGGAGGAGTCTGGGACTGCTACCTGGTATCTCAGGACCGTAAAGAAGAGGTCAGAAGACTCTGGGACATGCCTGGGAGGAGTCTCAGGCGTATCCCGGAGGAGAGATCTTCCTCTAAAGGAGGAAAAACATCTGAGGTAGCTTCCTTGGAGGAGTCTGGGGCTGCTACCTGGGATTCCACGTCCCTAAATCAGAAGTCAGAACTCTGTGGGAGATATTTGGGAGGAGTCTCAGGTGCATCCCAGAGGAGAGAGTTTCCTTTAAAGGAGAAAAGACATCTCGGGTAGCTTCCTTGGAGGAGTCTGGGGCTGCTACCTGGGATCTCATGTCCCTAAAGAAGAGGTCAAAAGACTCCGGGAGATGCCTGGAGAACTCCTGAGGAGGAGGAGGATTATAATGAGTTCTGAGGAGAAGGAGAAGGGGGAGGAAGAGGAGAAGAACTCCTGAGGAGGAAGAAGAAGAGGAGGAGGAGGAGGACACCTGAGGGCATGGAGGGCTCCAGGAAAAAGGAGGAGAAGGACTCCTGAGGTGGAAGCAGAGGAGGAGGAAGAGAACGATGAGTAAGAGGATAACTCCTGAGGATGAGGAGGAGGATTTCTGAGGAGGAGTATGAAAGGGAAACTTGAAGACAAGGACTCCAATAGAGGAGGAGGAGGATGGGGAAGACTCCTTAAGAGGAGGAGGAGGACTCAAGAGGAAAAGGACTGTGGAGGAGGATGACAATGACGGCAACTCCATAGGAGGAGAAGGACTCGTGAGGAAGAGGACTCTAGAGGAGGAGGAAGAGGAGGACACCTGAGGAGAAGACCTCCTATAGATGAGATGGAGGAGGACACCATAGGAGGAGGAGGACTCATGAGGAAGGGGAAAAGGAGTCTAGAGGAGGAGGAGGAGGAAAACTCCTGAGGAGATGGAGGAGGAAGAGGAGGAGGACTCCTGAGGAGGAGAATCGAGACAAAGAATTGAGTCCTGAGGAGTAGTAGGAGGAGGAGGACGACACCTCTAGAGTAGAAGGAGCACTCATGAGGATGAGGACTCCTGGGGAGCATAAGGCCAGCTGAGGAGGAAGAGGAGGTGGACTCCTGAGGAAGAAGAGAAGGAGTCCTCCTCTTGAGGAGGAGGTTTCCTTAGCAGGAAGAGGAGGACTCCTGAGGAAGAGAAAGAGAAGGAAGACTCCTGAAGAAGAGAAAGAGAAGGAAGACTCCTGAAGAGGAGTACTCCTGAGGAGGATGAGGACTCCTGAAGAGGAGAATTCTGTACAAGGAGTCCTGAGTAGGAGAAGGAGGACGATATCTGAGGAGGAGGAGGAATAAGAAGAGAATGACAAGGAAGAAGATAACTCCTGAGGATGAGGACGACTCCCAAGAAGGACAATCTAGAAAAGGAGGAGTCCTGAGTAGGAGCAGGAGGAAGGCTCCTGAGGAGGACGACTTCTATCGAGTAGAAGAAGCACTCATGAGGACAAGCGGGAGGACTCCTGAGGATGATAAGGCCTCCTGAGGAGGAGGAGAACTCTTGAGGAGAAAGAAGGAGTGGACTCCTGAGGAGGACGAGGAGGAGGATTCCTTAGGGGGAAGAGGTAAACACCTGAGGAGGGTGTGAAGGAGGACTTCAGAGGAGGAGGCGGCGGAGGAGGAGGAAGAGGAAGAGGACTCCTGAGGAGGAGGAAGATAAGGAGGAGTTCTGAGGAGGAGTACTCCTGAGGAAGAGCAGGACTCCTGAGGAGGAGAACTCTGAAGAAGGAGGCATCCTGTGTAGGAGGAGGAGGCCTGAGGAGGAGGAGAAGAAAGAGGAGGACTCCTGAGGAGGAAGAGAAGGAGAAGGACTCCTGAGGAAGTGAAGGAGGAATCCTGAGGAGGAGGAAGAGATGGACTCCTGAGGAGGAAGAGGTAGAGGAGGAGGACTCCTGAATAGGAGGAAGAGGAGGACTCGAGAAGAGGAGAACTCTGAAGGAGGAGGAGTCCTGAGGAGGAGAAGGAGGGGAAGTCCTGATGAAGAGGTGGAAAACTCCTGGACAGGAAGAGAACTTCTGAGGACTCCTGAGGAGGAGGAGGAAGAGAAGGAGGAGGACTCCTGAGGAGGAGGAGGAAGAGAAGGAGGAGGACTCCTGAAGAGCAGGACTTCGGAGTAGGTGGACGAGGAGGACGAGGACTCCTGAGGAGGAGAATTCTGTAGAAGAAGGAATCCTGAGTAGGAGAAGGAGGAGGATTCCTGAGGAGGAGGAGGAAGATGATGCCTTAGGAGAAGAAGGAGGAAGAGGAGGAGGACTCCTGAGGAGGAGAATTCTGTAGAAGAAGGAATCCTGAGTAGGAGAAGGAGGAGGATTCCTGAGGAGGAGGAGGAAGACGATGCCTTAGGAGAAGAAGGAGGAAGAGGAGGAGGACTCCTGAGGAGGAGAATCTAGACAAGAAGTGCTGAGGAGGAGGAAGGGTCCTGAGGAGGATGACTCGTATGGAGTAGAAGGAGCACACATGAGGATGAGCGGGAGCACTCCTGAGGAGGATGAGGAGAACTCTTGAGGAGAAAGAAGGAGTGGTCTCCTGAGGAGGAAGAGGAGGAGAAGGACTCCCGAGGAGGAAGAGGAGGAGAAGGACTCCTAGGAGTTGAAGGATGAATCCTGAGGAGCAGAAAGAGATGGTCTCCTGAGAAGGAAGAGGAGGACTCCTGAGGAGAAGAACTCTTTTGAAGGAGGAGTCCTGAGGAGGAGAAAGAGGGGAAGTCCTGATGAAGAAGTGGGAAAATTCCTGAATAGGAAGAGAACTTCTGAGGAGGACATAGGACTCCTCCTGAAGAGGAGGAAGAGAAGGAGGAGGACTCCTGAAGAGGAGGACTTCTGAGTAGGTGAAGGAGGACTCCTGAGGAGGAGGAAGAGGAGGAGGACTCCTGAAGAGGAGTTCTCCTGAGGAGGACAAAGACTCCTGAGGAGAATTCTGTACAAGAAGGAGTCCTGAGTAGGAGAAGGGGGATTCCTGATGATGATGAGGAAGAAGACAACTCCTTAGGAGAAGAAGGAGGAAGAGGACGAGGACTCCTGAGGAGGACGAGGACTCCTGAGGAGAATTCTGTACAAGAAGGAGACCTGAGTAGGAGAAGGATGAGGATTCCTGAGGAAGAGGAGGAGGAGGAATAAGAATACTCCTTAGGAGAAGAAGGAGGAAGAGGAGGAGGACCATTGAGGAGGAGGAGGAGGAAGAGGAGGACCCCTGAGGTGGAGAACCTAGACAAAGAGAAGTCCTGAGTAGGAGGAGGAGAAAAGGGTCCTGAGGAGGACGACTCGTATAGAGCAGAAGGAGCACTCATGAGGACAAGCGGGAGGACTCCTGAGGAGGATAAGGTCTTCTGAGGAGGAGGAGGAGGAGGAGAACTTTTGAGGAGAAAGAGGGAGTGGACACCTGAGGAGGGCGTGGAGGAGAATTCCTTAGGGGGAAGAGGTAAAGTCCAGAGGAGGAGGTGAAGGAGGACTTCTGAGGAGGAGGAGGTGGAGGAGGAAGAGGACTCCTGAGGGGGCGGAAGGTAAGGAGGAGTTCTGAGGAGGAGTACTCCTGAGGAAGAGCAGCACTCCTGAGGAGGAGAACTCTGAGGAAGGAGGCATCCTGTGTAGGAGGAGAAGTCCTGAAGAGGAGGACACCTGAGAAGGGGGAGGAGGAGGAAGAGAAGGAGGACTCCTGAGGAGTTGAAGGAGGAATCCTGAGGAGGAGGAAGAGATGGACTCCTGAGGAAGAGGAGGACTCCTGAGGAGGACTCCTGTAGGTGGAAGAGAAGGACTCCTGAGAGGAACTCTGTTGAAGTCCTGAGGAGAAGTCCTGAGGAGGTGGAGGAGGGGAAGTCCTGATGAAGAGGTGGAGAACTCCTGAATGGGAAGAGAACTTCTGAGGAGGACATAGGAGGACTCCTGAGGAGGAGGACTGCTATAAAGGAGGAGGAGCAGGACTCCTGAGGAAGATGAGGACTCCTGAAGAGGAGGAGGAAGAGGAGGACTCCTGAGCACAAGGGCTTGTGAGGAGAAGTGGAAGAGGAGGAGGAGAGGGAGCAGGAGGCATCCTGAGGAGGGGGAGGACTCTGGATAGTCACGCCGTCGATGATGCAGTCGTTACCCAGCGCTCCTCCAGTGACGGGTGGCAGCGGCAGAGCCGCGGCAGAGGCCGTGTCTCGGTGCCGGTCCCGCTGCCGCACACGGCCCCTCCTCCCGGCGCACTTCGCTCCGTGGCGGCGGGCAGCAGCCCCGCTGCAGCGTGTCCCTGCGGGAGCCCCCGCCCCGCAGCTCCCCGCCCCTCCGCCCCGCGGCCCGGCCCGGCTCCGTCCCCGTCCCCGTCCCCGTCCCCGTCCCCGTCCCCCCCGCCGCCCCGTTCTCCCCCGGCCCCGCTCCCCGCCGGGCCGCGCTGCCGGGGCTCCCCGCGGCGGGGGCGGAGCCGGCCTGAGCGGCGGCTCATGAATATTCAGCAGCTGCAGCTCGGGTTCAGAGCAGAACCGGGTCTGCGGAGGGAAGAGCTGCCGGGTCCCGCTGGGTGAGCCGCCGTGCCGGGCTGGAGCAGCACCGCAGTGCCGGCAGAGCTCTGGTCCCTGGCTGCCTCCTGCCCCGCAGCCCGGTCCCCCAGCAGCGTCCTCTCCCCTCTGCCAGCCTGCTTGCCCTGGGACTGAGCTTGGGCTCAACCTTTTGTTCCTCATTAGTGCGTCAGGGGTTTACCGGGGGTTTTGGTTTGTTTGCTTGCTTTTTTATCTGCCATGCTCTGTTAAAAAAAAAAAACAAAACCCCAAACCCAAACCCTTACTGTAGCTCTTTGGATTTCTGGCATTAAATTAGGTGGTGTTTTATGGGCTGAACTAAAGGAAGTCTGTAGGATTTCTGCCCAGGAGTGAAGTGACCAG
The DNA here is from genome assembly GCF_030936135.1 of Gavia stellata. NCBI lineage: Eukaryota > Metazoa > Chordata > Aves > Gaviiformes > Gaviidae > Gavia > Gavia stellata. The sequence continues at coordinate 19,805 of NW_026776880.1, forward strand.
AAAGGACTGTCCTGGTACGCTGCTGCCAGCCTTCAGTCTAGTGAAATGGCTGGTCGTGGTGTATGTTTGTTGCAAATACTCTGATTTTTAAATAATCAAGATTTGATCATATAGAAAGGTTAAGTTTGATTAAAAAATAAAAGAATAAAATACAAAGGTATAAGTTAGGATTGTTACGTTTGAAACAATAACCATAGGAACCTCACCAGGGAGTCGCTGTTCCGTATTAAGGACCTAATTGTAGCGAGATGGAACGATGAAGAATCGAATAGAGCAGTTTTGTCTGGGTCCTGTAACAATGTGACCTGGCCAGTGATGCTGCTTGGAAAGTTCCTTACCTTTCCCACCTTGATTCGAATATCAAGAATGCCAATCAATAAATATTAATAGAAACAACCATTGATTGTTTTAAGGATGGATATTGGTAGAATGGTATAATCCAGAGAGTGATTAATAAAAATTAAATTACATATATTCTGTATGAAGGTAACTAGATATGATTTATCTGTGATTTAATCATAAACTAACTGCTGAACAATGTAGCATTGTGAATAGGTAGGATTTGCTTGTCAAGAGAATGACAAATTGTAGGCCTTGTCGGTAAACCGAGGAAAACTTAGGAAGATGCCAAGAATGGAATTTTGCAACCAACCTGAGCATGCGCAAAGATGGGGTTCGACTAAAGGACACCATGAGGAAGACTATGGACGACCACCAGAGGACCTTGGACGACCACCTGTGTACCTGGAGGCGCATGCGTCACGAGCATTTACATATATTAATGAGTTCTCGGAAATGGTATGAGTATGTTAATTGTTGCTTGGAAATGTGATGAATATGTATACTTTGATTGTATATAACTTTTGTAGCAGAGAAACTAAGCACGCACACGAGGTGGAGCGATCCCCTGTGCGTCCAGCGCAATAAAGAAGTGTCTGCTCACCCTCGTACAGTGTGTAGGTGAGGTTTTCTATTACAGATTTGTAACATGTTTAACAGTCACGTAACCCAAATGCATGTTACATATACAAGTTTTGCCCTTGTTGCTGATCTGTCTGGGAGATAATTCTCAGGAGGTCATAAATGGTATGTTCTGCTGTGCTTTAAAATAACCTGTCGCCAGAAATGTCTTCCTTAGTGCCTGCGCAGAGCAAGAACCTCCAGAAGCGAGGGCATGCTGACCCTCGGGCAGCTTCAAAGCAACGAATACTTGTAAATAGGTTAAAAATCCAGTCCCCTGGTAGCAGTGTGTCTAAGTCCACCTCACTCTCCACATTACTCAGCACTCAGTCAAAAGTTTTTGTGGGTAGGGGTGGATGAAGTCGGTATACTCTAGAGGCAGGTGCTAAAACTGGCCAGGCAGTTTATCTAAATAAATCAAAATTTACCTTTGAATGGAGTGGCATGCCTTTAGATGTGGGGGTGGGGTGTGTAGTGCTTTTTCCTTCCTTGGTCTGAGCACAGTGTTTCTGAGAGGTGTTTCCACCTGGGGGAGGGAAACTCATCCAACAGCCATCATCAGACTCAGGGCTTGTGGTCCTTGATGGAGGCCTAAGTGCTTGGGATAGCTTTAGTTGTGTGGTGCTTCTCATTCTGCTCCCAGCTTTTCCCATTAACGTTTGCTCTTTGGTTAATTTGTCTGTACAGTGTTTAGTAAACATTCTCCATTCAGAGCTCTGAGTCGTCCCCCCCCCCCTTTTTTTTTTTTTTTTTTTAAAGGCAGGTAAACTACATGTGCCTTTCTTTGAAACCCCATGAATAGCTCTGGAGTTTACCTTGGGGGCAGGGAAAATAGGGACCCTTTAGAGCAGAGAAGAGAATTTAATAGGGGAAGCACTTCAGTGATATGCTGCTTGTGAGGAGGAAAGTACCTGCTTCAACTTCTTTTGGTAGCTTCTGCATTGATTAGCAATGACTACTTAAAAGACTGACTACTTCAGCAAAAGAAGAAGAAATCACTTCTGATTTCTGTGTCTGACTGAAAGAACTAACCTGAACATACAGAAAACTGATGTGAAGAGCCATTTTTGTCATGATTGGGTCATCAGTGGTGGCCTTTGTATAAATTGGATAATGAGGAGAAATGGCCCTTTAATGGAACCTTGAATTAGAATACCTTGTTGCAATTGATGTTGGTTTTGAGGGGGAGCCGGTACCGCGTTTCCCGGATGGGGGGAAGCAGGGAAACGTCCCCGCGGCCTCCCCGGCTGGGGATGGAGCTGGAGCCCAAAAAAACCGCTGTGACGAGGCCCGAGCGCGGTGCTGCGTGGTGTGTGCCCCAACCAGCGCCCAAGGGGGCCCCTCCCGCCTCAGCGGTGCTTCTCGGAGGCAGCAGCCCCGCTGCTCAGAGTCACAGAGAAAGGGCAGACCCCGTCCTTGATTTTATTTTCTCAAGATGAAACCTATCAACCAAGCTTTAACACCTACGGATGATGGTTTTGTAACGGTAAGAGGAGCTACTGGCCAAAGTGAAAAGGGGTATTTTTTAAAAACCTCTTAAATTTAAATTGGGAAAAGAATTGGGCCTCAGAAATACCAGGAAAAGCGAAAAATGCCTCCCCAGTAATGGTCAGGCTCAAATCAGGGGCCCGGCCTGTAAGAATTAAGCAATATCCCCTCAGAACTGAAAGTAGGGAAGGAATCCGACCAGTAATCAACCGATTATCAAATAGAGTAAGAACAGAGGAGGGGATAGAGGGTCTTCAGTGGCTGTAGTTTTGATCAGTTTTCTTCCCAGGGGCGCTGGTGCTTTGTGGGCAGAAAACTCTCCCTGGAAGTCCTCCTCCTGAAAGGTTTGTTAGGCACTGTACCTCCCACCTAATTTTTGATCTTTCTTTAATAAACCTTTTTTGTTGTTGTTGTTTGGGGTGTTTCCCCCTCTCCAGGATGTGATATGCCCCTGTTTTGGAGAAAAGCAAGTAAAAGAGCAGAAGCTGGGACAGGACTAGGTAAGTCGGAGGAGTGGTAGAATATCATGGGCAAAAGTGCGTTTGGATTTTGGTCTGCTCCAAAATTTTCGTACTGGCCTTCCAACTCGCTTGTTACTAATGTGGAGGTGATTGTGAATGAAGAGAGGAGGGGAGAGACAAAGGAGTGGAGGGAGCGAGGAAGGGCTCAGGGGATTTGCAACACCTCGTGCTGCATTAATCCATTCAGCAAGAGATCCTCCCCACTGCTCCCGGAGCTGTAATGTGCCACTCCTCTAGTGTCAGAAGGGGTGACTTGCCAGTGACACTGGAGCTGTCGCTCCTCGCCCCTGACTTCATAATTCCCTTGGAAGCCAGGGCTACAGCCTCTCTCTTAAGAACGTGTGTTAGAGGTGCGAGTGCACAGGGGCAGCAACGTGAACGGCGGGCAGTGCGAACAGGCAACGTCTCAGTCCATGGACAGGGAACTTGTTATTCCTGTCTTCTGGTGACGGGATGTCGTGGGCTTTAGCATCTTGCAGAAGGTTGTTCTTGAGAGGATGAGAAACAGGGAAGTGCTCGTCCGTCTTCCTAAGGTGCGGCATTGGGGAGGCACAGTTGGGCTCCCAGCGTGTGGGAGAATCTGCTTTCATACTAATTAGTTAGTATGTATTAAAATGAATTTGTCCTATCCTGCCCATGTAAAACCAAAGTGGGGCTGGTCCCCGTGTGGAGCTGCTCCAGGCAATGCTGAGGCAGCCTAGTGACTTCATCCCCAAGGCTTTTCCTTATTTACCTTTTTGGTTCAGACTTCCCACCCTGTTTCCTGAAGTTTAAGACCCATCCCGAAGACCGTGTTGCCGTAACTGTGGTTTGAAGAATACCCAGTGTTCTTGCAAGTGGTTGCAGAAATTGCTGAAGTGATGTCCAGCTTCCTCATTCAGGGCTGTTCTGGATGGAGTAGAAGGGGTGGAAAATTATGATTCCTGTCCTGGAGTTTTCCTGGGGAAGGTTTCCCAAACCCCACATGTTAAGGTTGAAAATTTTCATGGTGGAAATTCATTTACAAATAATCTGGTTCTCCTGAAATCAGAGCGCTCTGTGTTATGCCTCAGTTTTGATGTTTTTCAACGTTGGTGAGTCACTACAACGTTAAAGACATATTTTGGTTTGTGGCACACTTGCTTCCCTCTCAGGCTTTCCCCTCCTGACCCCAGGCTGTACTTTCCTCCCTGTTACCACCTGTGTGAGGGTCCCTGCGGCAGTGTCCGAGGGAAAGGCTGTGCGGGTTTGTGTGTTGCAAGCCCTGCGGCTGGCCTGGCCCACAGCGATGGGTCTGAGCCAAAAGTCTATTTATCGTAAGGCGATGGAGGTGATTTGGGAAAAAAACTCCACTTTTTCATGAGACTTGATATGAAATTTTTCAAGGTGTTTCAGGAAAGGAAGCAATTTGAGTTGGAGCTACTGTGTCAAGTATTTCTGATTGGTGAAAGTCTAATGATTTTCTCGCAAATACAAAACTTTCCCACAAAAAGCTTAAGCTTTGCAGAATATAAAATCTCTGTCAGGAAGATCTTACCGGCTGGTAATCTGCTCCCGCGCTGTGCATATACACCCTCATAGCACAGATCGGTTTATTCTATCATTCTGCATCTGCTCGTTGAGCGTTACAATCTCTGTCCAAGAGTAATTGAGCGTGCATTTGTAAGATAAGCATAAGTGACAGTATCACATTTGTGACAGCAAATAACCCTGTCTTGGCCCTATTGCTGGGAGATGGGCCTGTTTGCAGGGAGATGTAATTTGAGATGGCAGACACCCTGCTTCAGAACAGGAGTGGTGCATGGTGGAAATGGAGGCAAGCTTTGTTTCCTTCTTCATTTCTAAGCCCTGCAGCTGAGTTCCTACCTTAGAGATGGCAATTCCGGTCGCAGCAACAATGCGGCACAAGGTTCTTGTTCTGGAGGTGCAGCAAGGTCAGTAAGGGACCCAGCCGAGGAGCCTGTCCGGCCGTCTGGGCCATCTTTCCCCAGCTGACGGCAGGGTCGTGGCCTTTGACAGATGTGGAGTTGTTGTCGTTGGCAATCAATACCTCCTCTGCTCAAAGTGTGAGCAGCAGCCAGCCTGCCTCTGTTACGATCTCAGGTGGAGCGGGTCTTTGCAGCTGAGCGGCCGTGCTGTAAATGCAGCTCTACCTCCTGCCCGGTCTGTCTGGCCATGTTCTGGTCTGGGGCAGGAGCCTCAGTTCACATCTGGGGGGTTTGGGCAGCTGGGTGCAGGCTTTCTGTCCTGGCTTTGGGTGAGACGTGCTGTGCCGTCGGTTTCAGCCACTCTGTTTTAGTGTCTTGGAGGCTGCACCCCCACGAGCCAGCCCCGTTCAAGAGCAAACGTGTGCAGGTCCGTGCATCTGGACTCTGCTCTCCTCGCCTGTCCTCTTGCAGTGTGGAGGAAGGTTACTTTAATAAAGTGAGAAGCCTCTTCCATGGCTTAGTCTGCTCCTCTCTGGTTACGCCCAGGGATGATCTCCAGGGACTCCACTCTGCAGGGACCTCTCTCCCCATGTCTCTGGCTTCTTGGTCCTTTGCTTTCTTTCAGGAGATGCAGCTGAACCAAGGCGTCTGGTCCGTGCGAGCGGCAAGTCAGGGGGAAATAGGAGTTACCGGCAGGGCTGAGAAGCTCTGTGGGGTTGGGAGGAGGCTCAGACCGTTTGAGGGCAGCGCAAAGCCCGATGTGCAGGGAGCCAGGGCTCACACGTGCCTCAGACTGACCTGCAGCAGTGGGGCAGGACAGGGGTCCCTCTGAGCCCCCCTCATACAAATGCCTGCTGCTGGAGAAGGTCCAGCTCAGTCGCTTGCCCCGTGCCTGGCACGCTCACCTCCCAGGACTACCAGAGCCCTCAGCACTGCTGGTGCCCAGGGAAACCCCCAGCACCTCGGCCCTTGCTGGTGCCCCCTCCACAGCAGGACCCTCCCCAGGCCTGGTGTTCCACCCAGTCAGGGGCTCGACTCCCTCTTCCAGCTCCATCCTCACCTCTGTCAAGAAACGTGACTGTGCAAGGCGGGAGCACGTGTTTGAGCAAACTTTGCAGAGTCTTCAGTTAGGAACACACGGATGGTGGGACCCCCGGGACAGGGGACCAGAGGCTTACATGGGCTCACAGCGGGGCCAGGGTGCCCAGCAGCCTGAGGGATGAAACTGCATCTCTGCTGGTGGGCTCCCTGTGTGGAGCTGCCCCTGCCCCACGCAGATGTGCCCAGGCCCGCCGGGGCTGGGGACCAGCACCAGTGGGGCCTGTGTTAGTGGGCAGGGGTCCGATGGGCCAGCCAGAGCCCTCTGCTACACTCTGTCCCTCTGCTCAGCCCCTGAGCCATAGCTGACCCTTTAAGATCCCCCGACATTCCCTACTTGTCCCCCAGTGCCACCCTTCTGCCCCCTGACCACACCCCTCTAAACTGCTGTGCCTCCCTTGGTTCTCCCCACCCATCCTCCAGTGCCCCCTACTCCCCCCAGTGCCCCCCTTTTCCCCTGATACCCCCCCACTCTGTCCCTGGGCAAGTGCTGTGGGGGGGCCCAGCATGGCAGGACACCGGGGAGGGCAAAGCCTGCTGTGGTGGTATGGTCAGGGTGTTCCCTGGGCTGTTCCCTGCACCAGCCCTTGCTGGTGCCAGAGGTGGTCGTGCCGTGGTGGGAGGGGTGGCAAGGGGATCCCCATGGGCAGTGGGAGGGCACGGCAAGGCCCCAGGACCCCATGGGGAGACCCCTGCTCTGGGGTCTGTCCCGGCATGACTGCGTTGTGCCCAGCCCACGAAGATCCGGGAGGGGCCATGCAGCTGGCAGCCCCCAGCCTCGGTGTCACCCACATGTGGTCCCGCCAAGCACAAGGGTGCCATCGGGGGAAAAAAGATACACTGCCCTTTAGGCATCTTGTGCTGAGCTTTATTTAATTAACTCCTTGGTGCTGGCTGGGGACAGGTATCATGCAGAGACTCCTCTAGCACCTGCTTCACTCGCGGGTCCTTGTTGTGCTGCAGTCCCAAGAGAGCTGGAAGGACACAGGCAGTGCTGTGGGGACCTGGTCCTGGCCAGGCGCTCCCCTGTCTGCTCCGCTCCAGGGATCTTCCCACAAAAACAGACGTCCCAAGGAGCCGGATCTCACTAAAACCCTCTGAACCCTTCCTTCCCCACCCCCTGCCTTACCTCAGCAAAGAAGGCTGTAGCTGTCACCCGCAGCTTAACTGAGCAGGAATCCAGCCATGGCAAGAGGGTCTGCTTCAGACAGGGTGATAGAAGCCCAGCATGGACCAGGACGCTGCGCAAGGGAGCACAAGCGAGGGACACACAGTTACCCAGGAAGACCAGGTTGCCAAAATTCATGTACACCGATGCAGATACTATTCTTCAGCTCAGGACGGCTTCCCAGGCATGCTGGAAGGGTCCTGCAGGCATTTCCCTGGGCACAGCCCCGCAGGAGGCAGCCACGTGCATCCCTGGGGCTCTTACCTGGTCAGGAGACGCACCCCATCAGAATGGGTCAGGGGGTCTTCAAGGAGAGCCCACGCTGCCCGATTCATGAGCAGCCGCATCCACTTCTCTGCCATGCATTTGCCTAGCACCAACTCTAAAGCCATAAGGAAAACCCTGGCAAAAGAAACAAAACACAAACCCAGTCAAAACACAGTCAAACAAAACAAGAAAAAAATCAAAACAGCAGCAGCACCACAAAACCAAAGAAAGATCAAATCACTGCAGCTTAGGGGAAGATTTCTCTTTAGCAGAGCTAAATACCCCGGGAATGATGCTTCGTAGACTGCAGCTAACGACACTGGCATTTTCATCATGCCCCAAACCCACTGAAGCAGAAGAAACTCCATGCCCCTAGACTGACTCCATGCTAGAGAACCAAGGCAACACCTAATACCTCTTCCCACCAGCATTTTGTGAAGAATGATGCCATTGCCCGCAAGAGTCACGCTCCCCCCCGGTGGGGGTCCGCTGAGGGAGTGCAAAGCTATTGTGCATGCAAGGGTATGCAGAAGGCAAGATGACAGCCGTGCACAGCACGAGCTGCCTCAGACCTTCCTGCCTGGGAGCTGGAGTTTCCCCATGAAGGAGCAGAAGTAAACCCAACCATGACGAGCAGTTTGCTCATCTAGGAAGCGGGGCAGGCGAAGCCCTCCCTCAACCCCACAAAGGCACGTGCCTTGGCGAGGGGAACCAAAGCCAGCCCCTCCATCTGCCCCTTCGGCTCCTTACCTGCACGGCTTCTCCTCAAGCACCCGGCCCTTGAGGAACAGTTGTCTTCCGCCTTCTCCCAGGGGGGAAAGCAGCCTCTCCTCGCCCAGGGTTTCGCTGGCCCACCTCAGGAGGCTGGGAAGGAGGTGGGGAAGCAGCTGCCTGAGCTCCTCCGTGCTCCTCAGGGCAAGCACCACTTCGGAGATGGCACGGGTGATCTGCAGAGAAACGTGACCAAGAAGCCCCTCTTCAGGCAAGGCCTTTTCCCACCAGCCTGGTTCCCCTGCCTGCCTGGGGCAGGGGGGTTACTGTCCGCAATTGTCACTTCTGCGACAGCCTTGTGGCTCAGGAGCACAACACTGTCCCAGCTCCCCACACTGCTTGAGGCTGGCCCAGCACAGCGCCCTGGGAGTCTCCAGGGGCATCTGCAAAGGGCACCTGACTCCCCCTTTTCCGAAGCAGGAGTTACAAAGCAGATGCACAGCTGCAGAAACGTGTCTGCCATTGAACGTACCATCAAAGTCTCCAGAGCAGTCTCATGGTTGTGCCACTCACAGGCGGAGGAGTTGGTCCCCAGGCAGTTGTTTCGTGCTCTGTTTAGTTTCTCCACTAAGCACCTCAGGACCTGAATCCCAATGGTGCTTCTCCCCAGGCTCCTCCACAGCTCCACCGTGTCACTGCAAGGGAACAGATGTTCACCCCTGAGCCTGTATCTTCGCAGTCCTGCAGTGCCCTCAAACCTTCTCCTCCTCTGCAATGGGGCTTACAACGCCCCACTCACGGCAGAGACACAAGCACACAGTCTTGCAACACTCAAGACAGCTCAGGCAGAAAAAAGACCTGCTTCTTAACTGGACCACCCCAGTGCACGCAAGCTGTGGGGTCTCTGTTTGACTACAGTGGGGAAGTGGCTGGTGCACGTACCTGTCCATGGGCAGACCTTTCCGGAGGAGACTGCTGACGACGGGCTCCTGGTGAAAGTGGGCGAGGAGAAACACGGCCCACAGCAGGAAGGGCCTGTGGGTGCTCTGCCGCATGTAGGTGCAAAGGGTCTTCAGGATTTTTGGCACCTGAATGGAAATGGAGGAGAAAGAAGGGCTCGGTGCATCCTTTACCCCCTCCTGCGGGGCCCAGACACAGTCATTCAGCACAGAAGCAGTGCCTGCTCCCGTGACACAAGAGTCCAGACCTAGCTTGAAACCTCACCCCTTCCACCCTGCCTGGCCCTGGCTCACGTCTGGAGCTGGGTGTGCTCTTGGCAACTGTGCACACGTACGCACACATGCACGCGCTCACACGCACAGACTCAGTCACTGCATGTGCCTGGGCCCAACCGTACGAGCAGCTGCGTGTCCTTGTGCACACAGAGGACACGGGCACGTTTCACACCCAACGCTTGAAGAACTCTCCCCACATGTGTGTAGCGATGCAAGAGCAAAACCAAACACGCTCTTTGAGACCCTGAAGACGCCTTGCAGGGCCTCTGCAAGGGCACCTGACTCCTTCAGCAGCCCCTTGGCTCGACACACCGGTGGCATTTCTTGAGCCTGTGCCAACTGCACAGGGTGTCGTTAAGCAGCCAACAGGAGCAAAGACAAAGTCAAATGGGAAAAAGGTCGCCTTTACCTCCTGGACTATTTCCTTCCTGCATTCCACCAGGAAGATGAACACCCACTTCCATAGTGGCTTCACACACGTGGGTGTGACGTGCAGCAAGCTGGGCAGGACGGCAGTCAGAAAGTCCGTAGCCTGCGCTGGAGGGATGCACTTGCAAACAGCCTGGAGAGAAGTCAGGAACAAGAGAGACCATGTCACAGCTCTGCTCCAGCAATTCAGAATGGAAAGGAAACTTGACAGAACTGTTAGTTCGGCAGTCGTGCAGGGGGCAATCACTTTTTCCTCCTGCTATGCATACAGTGCTGTTTACATCTGATGCAGCTACCCGATTGGGAAGTGTCGCCCCCCATGTTGTTTGCTTATTATGTACCAAATTTGTATTCTGACAAGAGCAATCACACACGCACACATATACGGTATCTGCTCCAGCATGCCTGAAGGACAGTCTTGTCTCAAAGCCTCCTGCTACTTGCTAACAACAGCCATCCTGGACAGCTTGCTCTGGACACAGCGAGGGACGCTGGAGGGGAGCAGGGAGACGTGCAGGAGCCCAGGAGCTGGGCCCCCACCCCGCTCTTTTGAGGCCAGTTACCTTTGCTATTTTGGCACAGGTCTGCACGGTGTCTGGGCTGTTCAGCTCCTCACCAAGGCACCTGATCTCATCTGCCTGAGGCACCACCTCCATGGTCCTGGCTGGAACAAACACCAGAAGAAAAGGGGAGTCACGCCCACAGAAAGGCAACCTCTGGCCCTAGATACTGCTAAAGGAGAACCCAGGGGGTGGCACTGAAAGCCACAGGGAAACCCAGGGCCCTCCTGAACTCGGTGCAGCAGGATTTCCTGAGCCCGATAAATGGCTGACAAATCCCGGGCTGGAAAGAGCCCTCTTCCTCCTCGAACCATTTGTTGGGGCTTCAGGGTTTCAGCAGCTACTGGCCTCTGATCCCAGCAGCTGTGTCCCCTGTTCCCACACAGGCCACCATTGTCTCTGGGAGGCAGGAAACCTCCCCGTGACTGCCTCAGCACAGGCAGACCCTGCTGCCTGAAGAGGAAACGGTTCAAACACAACCCTTTGCGGCACGCCCCGGGCCTGCAGTTCAGATCCCTCTTCCCTGCCCAGTTTGCTCTGGGCAGCAAATTGGTTTCCTCTCTTGTGCTCAGCAGGAGAGTTCTTCCCTGGCGGCGATGAGTTTGGATAGTTTGCCTGGGGAGCTGCCTGTCTCTCCAGGCTCAAGGCAGGGAGCAAGGGGGAAGGCACCCTCTGGAATGTCAGGGGCCTCATCCGAGCGAGTTGTCTGACCACCCTCTGTCTCTCCTGGAACGTGGAGGGGGGCAGACATGGAGGGGGACAGTCCCCAGCATTGGTGGCAATGTCCTGCTCTCAGACAGCAGTGGGGGATGGCCCTGACCAACCGCACACATGCGCTGCGGAGGTGGGACTCAGCGACCCTCTCCCAGGGATCCTTCCTGACATGTCCAGGGAGGCAGAGGGCTAACAGGGTGGGGGCACAAAACCAGCCAAGCACGTTGCCTCCCGCTTCCCTCCTGGGGACAGGGCCTGGCCCTGCAGGATCCCAGTGGTGCCAGGCCGGGAAGGGAGGGAGGATCAGGCTGAGCAAGGCTGGGAAGCGCCCACTCTCCTTACCTTGCATTTGGAGAAGGTAGCCAAGGCAGACCCATGCCCTCTGGCGGGACGTGGCCAGGCAGTCGCTGGTCAGAGTCGCCAGCAATCCCACCAGGGAGCCGAACCGCCTGCAAGGACGTCCTCTCTGCAGGGGAGAGCAGCAGGAAAAGGGTCGCAGGCAGCCCCAGCACCCGCTCGCCTCTATCGCCCATCCTGCTCCCTGAGCAGCGACCGGGCAGAGGGGCAGGCAGAAGGGCTGCCCCGTAATCCCTGGAGCCCCAAAACCCAGCACCCAGTTGGGCAGGGCTCCCTTCTGGGGCCATGAATGATGGGAAAAGGGCGCCAGGGCATGCGGGGGGGCTCTACTCACCATGAGCTCGAATCGCTCCTTGCACACTCCCAGCACGTGGGTGCAAACCTGCAGGGCTCTCTCCCGCTCCCATTCTTTGGCTGAGGTGAGCCAGCCCTTCAGGACCTGAGGCAGGGTGCATCTCTCTCACAACAGGCATCTTTCTCTCCCTGAGATCCCTCTCCAACTCCCTCCTTCTCTGGCCCCTTCCCAGTGCCCCACCGAGCACTGGCACTGCTGCCTCCACTGCCTCGCTCCCTCCAGCCGCCTCTGCCCTGAGCCTGCTGTTGCTACCCTGCCAGCATCTCCCCACTCCAGCCTTCCTCCAGGCTGCTCTCAGCCAGCTCAGGGCTGGCTCTGGGCTTTCCCTCCATCAGGGCCCACTGCTCTGCCTGGCCAGAGGCTGCAGTGGCCGGGCGCTCCCGTCCCCCAGCTCAGCCCCTGGCCCCGGCCAGACGCACAGCCTCAGAGCAAGGAGCCAAAGCCCCACGTTCCCGCAGGAAAGGTATCCACCTCCTAACACCCTCTAAGGCCTCCACTCTCTGCCCCTGCAACACTTTCCCTCTTGCCTCATGGCTACTCACATGGACCACGTCATCAAAGCAGGCAGAGGTCACCTCTGCCTCCAGAAAGGTTTCTAGGAGATGGCCCAGATCTTCCACGCATCTCCTGTGCAGAAGCTGAAAGCAGGAAAGCAGAGCTGAGGTTCTGCATCATGGGGGCTGCCGGGGCGCACTGAGGTGGGATCCTGACCCAGGGGTGGGCAGGCACTGGCCGGCGGGTACCTGCATGTTCACAGCTGCCCTCACTGTCTTCCTGCCCTTTTTCATCCGCTCCTGGGAAGGACAGGACAAGACAGTCTGGCAGCACACTGCCAGCAGCTTGTGATTTTCCTCCCGCCTCAGAGGTGGCCTCAGCTTGCTGGCCAGAGGAAAAAGGAAGAGAAAACACAAAGGAGATTTACTGTCTCCAGAGTGGCTCAAACCACACCTGGGTTCCTCCTAATCGAGGGCCCCAAATCCAACACCCCCGCCCACGCCAGCGAGCACTGCCTTCAGCGCCAGCAATTCCTGCCTCCTCCCAGGCAGCAGGCAAACCCCTGCCCCCAGGTTAAGGAACCCCGGGGGCTCCCTTCCTGTGGGAGACACCCGACATGGGGGACACCCTCCCACTCCACAGCCCCAGCAGCTCCCGGCCCCATGCTCAAGGCCACTGGGGCTGCCCCAGCCAGCTGGGATGGGGCACACTGGGAGTCCCCACAGCCCGGGGAACAGACCTCACCTCAACTCCTCCAGGGCCTGGAACACTCCATACACCAGGGAGTCCCAGGGCTCCCCCTTGATCCAGTCCTGCAAGTCCCAGAGAGAGAAGCACAGAGTTGGCAGGGGCACGGGACAGCCCTCCCGCCTCCCCTGGGGACAGGCTCTGCTGCCAGGCCTGGGCAGACACTGCCCCGGCACCCCCACGCATCCCCAAAGGCACCACAGGAGGGCCCCTGCTCCCCAACCACAGCCACCCAGCACCAGCATTCAAGAGCCCCACCAGCTCCGGACACAGCTCCAGGAGCTCACGTGAAGCCCAGAGACCATCGTGCCTCTGGGGTAAGGAGTCCAATGGCACAGCCCAAAACTCCCCCGTGCGACCGCCCCGGCTACAGGCACTCACCAGCAAGGTCCACGTTGCCTCCTGCTTTAAGGACAGCTCAAAGCTGCCGCAGTCGCCCACAGCCTGGATGGCACAGCTGACCTCGGTGATGCTCTGCACCAGGGCGAGCTTGAGCTGCAAGTCCTGAGGCCAAAGAGAGCAAAGCACCCCTTCAACTCTTTGAAGGGCTGAGAGGTGGAAGAAGAGCATGGGCAGGGGAAACCCATGGGGGGCTGGATCTGGATGTTGAGGACAAACCCTTCCTTGGGAGATCTTTAGAAAGGGACCGTCCACCTCAGTGCACCCCAGCCCCAAGGGGCTGAAGCTGGGACACCCAGGCATCCCTGCCCTGTGTGCCCCATGCTCCTACCCTCTGTTTAGCTCTGGAGAGCCGCAGGATGTTGCCCACGATTTCTTTATCCACGCGGGTGAGCAGCTGCTCCTTGGGGGCACGCAGTGCAATGCCGCTGTAGGTGCGCATCAGAGCGGCACGAATGGCCTGGGCGCTCTCCATCTTCTGCCACTGCTGGACCTGTGTCAACAGAGATGCCCTGAGAGGTCAGCCCCGGGACTCTGGCAGGCTCCTGCGGCAGGCCCTGCCCCGCACCCTCACCAGCTCCTTGTTTCCCTGGGCACCTCCCAGCAGCTCCCCAAGCCACTCCTCGAGCTGCGAGTTCCAAGGCCAGAAGTTGTTCCCATCCCACAGCTTGGGATCTCGCATGGGGATGGGGATGAGGTGCAGCCAGCATCGCACACACTGCTGGCTCTTTTACCACTGATTTGAGAGGTCGGGGAGCTGCCTGGAACCTTTCTGTGGAAAGGTATCTGACAGAGCCTGTCACGGTCCTGCTCAGACACGCAGCCCATGCTCGTCAGGGGTGCAGATGAGCCCACTCTGCTCACCTCCCCAGGCCAGGCTGCACCGCTCTCTCTGTAGGGCCCTGCCCTGCCCTGAAAGGCTTCCCCACAGCCCCCAGGTGGGGAGCAGAGCCAGCGAGACTTCACCAGGCTCCTGCTCTTGGCTCTCAGCTTTGGGGAAGGGTCAGAGTGTCACACCGTGCCCACCCCCTTGTCGCCAGCTCCTGCTGAAGTTAAGTCAGGGGCAAGGTGGCTGCAAGCAAGCAACCGCTGCAGCTGCCCCAGCTGGGTGGCTCTGATCCACCCGGTGTCAAACCCCCTCCTCTCCAAAGACACCTCAGGGGCCCCAATGTCAGGACGTCCCCTCTGAAACAGAGGTCTCGGCTAGCTCTTACACGAATGCTTATCTCAAGGCAGCTGCCACAACTTGGCTGCTGCAGGTGTAGAAGTGAAAGAAGGCCAAATAAGGAAAGCCAAACAGGGAAACCCTGGCTCCTTTACCTTCCAGCCCATGGAAGTCTGATAAAACCAGCCTCTGGTGAAAGCCCTGGAGAACATGTTCACCGTGTCCAAGACCAGATGGAAGTGGCTCTCAGCCGTGTGGGACACAACAGAAACCATTCCCTGCAACCACAGAGAAACAGGGAGTTGGCTCCAGCCCAGGCACTCGGCCATGGCCAGCAACAACAGCCAGGCAGGACGTTGCAGCAAGGGGAAAATGGCAGCAAGGGGGAAATTGAGGTCTGGAGCAGCCCTCCCTCTCCCCCAGGAACAGGCAGGGGATGCACAGGACATGAACATCACCTCACCTGGGCTTCAGACAGCTCCACAGGGTTTGTCTCTTGCAGGAACCTCAGCACCTGCCCTTGGACGTGTCTGAGATCCCGACAAGCTGCCAGCACTGTCCCAAGGGCCTTGTACAGGAAAAGCTGCAAGAGAAGAGGCCACGTCCGAGATGTGGTCACGGCCCGACCTGTCAGGAAAGGTCTGGCCCCAGACAGACCCGACCACCCCTGGTGGTAGCCAGCCACTGGAGTAGCCCAGGGAGGCGCATTTTGGGGGCAAGAGAAGGGGAAGCAATGAAAACCGCCTGCGTGGGCAGAGCCCCAGCCCTGGCGCGGGGCAGGAGACACACCTTCTCCCAGGAGCCGGGGGCAGAGCTGCCCAGCTGCTGGCTCAGCTCCTGGCTCAGGCCCATGGTCCAGGCCCTGTCCTCGATGGGCTCCAGCGACGCTCGCAGGAACTGTGGGGAACAGAGAGGAAGCGAGTGTTCCCCTGCCCTTGGCCAGGATGCTTTCTACGCTCGCATGTCCCGGGACACTGCTGGGGGGAGCTACTGGGAACGGCAGACTCTTCCCCTGCCCCACCCAGCCCTCTTTTCACCAGCCTCCCTCTTCCCCTAACACCTCAGGCGAGACCCTCCCGGCATGCCAGACATAGAGGAGGAGGCAGTGCTAAGGCGTGTGCCACAGCGATAGAGGGCATTAGCCATCAGCCGTGGCACGTGCGCAGACAGCAGCTCCTCTGAGCGGGCAGGCACCTACTGCGGGGGGAGGCACAGGGCACTCAGGAGGTGCCCCCACCTCCTGCTGCCTACACAGGCAGCCCCGAGCTTCCTCCCACAACTTTGTCTGTTCCCTCTTCTCCCCCTCTATTTGTGACACCCCCCAAGGATGCTGTACCTTGAGCACACAATGCTCCCACTCTGCAGAGTCCAGGCACCTCTTGGTTTTCCCTAGAAAGCAAGAGGAAGCAAAAGCCCTCGCTGCTATTTAAGCTCACACCAAAGACGAGCCCTGTGGTCTCCTCTGCGGTCAGACCTCCCAACATTCCCAGGCCATCAGGCTAGAAAGGGCCTACAAGCACCTACACCAAAGCCCTTGTGAGGCCAAAGACACAGGAGGGATCCCAGGGACATTTGTCAGGGCCACTGATTCAAGCTGGGCAAGGACGTGCTGTCCACAACAGATCCCCACTGCTTGACTGCAGCTCCCAGAACAACTCCGACCACTGCGTGCCAGCGTGCATTGGCAACACACATTTTCTCCTTAATGACCCACCACTTTCTGCCCATTTGCAGCTCTTCTCCCAGGCTATTGCCAAGGACAGCTGCTGCAAACCTGGCCTGGCCTGGCCTGGCAACTTTGTTCTCCAAAGCCAGGGGCTGCACCCCCTCCAGGAGCACCAGTCCTGTCTCTCCCCCAAACACCGTCCCGGCCAGGACATGGGGGTGCCGCCAAGACCTGCCCTCCAAAAGGACATCAACAGCCCCATCCATCCCCTGGGCCAAATCGACACTGGGGGACGGCTGCCCCCAGCCTCAGCTTTGGCTCCCTGGAAGGGGAAAGGCTGCAGAGCAAGTGCTGGGGAACTGGGGACAATTCTCCTCCGTCACGCTGGGAAGCTGCATTTTCCTGTCCCCCTTCCCTCCCCCCAGCCTCTCCCTCCCCACCCGCACTTTACCTTCCAAGTACTACAGCAGGAGGGGGATCTCGGTAGTCCACACCACCCCCAAGGCTCGGTGTATCCTGCCATGCAGGGCCTGCAGCAGCTGCAAGGCAGCGACTGCACGTTCGCCGCTCTTGTGAGGAGCTGCTGCCACCACCTAGGCGAGGGCAGGAGAGAAGGGTCACTCCTGCCACCAGAGCTGCAGTTTTTCCCGGGAGGGAGGGAGGGAGGGAGGGATGGAGGGAGCTCGATGCCGCTCCTGCACCCGGGGTGCTGCTAGCCCCAAGAAAGGAGTGGGATACCGGACAGGCCCAGGCAGTCTCAGGCACACTGCCTCCTCCTTGGGGGATCCCGGCACGGGCCTCAACAGCATCTCTGCCCTGGGCTCCCCCACCACCCCTGGCCAGAAAAGCTCTTTCCCCCGGGCCCCACTACTCACCAGCAGCCGAGCCAGCAGGGCCTGAGGAGCCGGCAGCCGGGCTGTGGGGAGGAAGAAAGGCTGGGTGAGCCAACGAGCCCCTGCCATGCCGTGCCCATCGCGCCTCCGATGCCCCGCACAGGGCTGAGGGCTGAGAGCAGCTGTGCTGCCACGGCGCTGACCCGGGAGAAATCCCCAGGGCTGCCCAGCACGGGACGAAGGCAGCTCCAGCATGGCCAGGAATGGGCCCCGGCTCGCCAGGAGAGTGCTGCGAGCAGGAGAGGCAGGCCTCTGCGCTGGGCAAGGGGCAATGCAGGGCAGAGCCCCTCGTGCCCAGCAGCAGAGCCTGGCTCCGCCCTTTGGTTCTCCCAGGCTTCTGCTGAGGGCTGGCAGGGAGCATGTAGACACAGACTGGCCAACCCCCTGGCTGAACCCATTAGCTTCTACCTCGCTCCTGGGAGTCCACGGCGTCAGGCTCCTCCTCGTCTTCTTCACACCCTGCGCTCTCCCGTCTCTCAACTAGGGCTCGGAGACAGCAGGAGAGCGGGATCAGCATGCCGCTGTACTGGGCTGGCACCACATACTGCAGCAGCCTCGGCCACAGGAGCTGCAGAGAAGAACCAGGCAATTCACCACATCAGCATTTCTATTCAGCTCAAAGACAAAAGTGACAGTCTGCGGTTCCCTGAGCCTTGTGTGCTTCAGCACATGTGAGGGGAGAGGTTCACAGCATGGGGAAGCACGAAGAAAAATGCCCTGAAGGCAAGAAGTGGCCACAGCAGCAGGGCACAGGGTGACTTACTTTGGTCATCCCTCTCAGAGAGACGTCCAGCGAGCCCAGGATGTCCACACACAGGGCTCGAAGAGCTCCTTCCTCCGGTGTTACCCAGGCAAAAAGGCCTCCTGCCACCTGTAAGACAGAGTTGGCAAAACCCCTGTTACTCTCAGCTCCCGACCGACAAGGCTCAGGCATGGCCTCACCAGTGCTCCTGCGCCAACCTCCCAGGAGCACTGACCTCCAGAAGGAGGACAAGAATGGCCAGACCCAGCTCGGGAACCACTTCCCAGACCCTGGGAAGGACTAGGAAGCCTGGGAGCAGAAAGAGACACTGCTTGTCTGCACGGTCCCCCAGGGCCCAAATGCTGCTGTCGTGCCATGGTGAGGAACGTGCCCTTCAGCAGGGCTGTGCTCGATGCCAGCCCTGGCAGCAGCACGCCCAGCCCGACAGATGTGGAGGAGAAGCTGGCTCTTTCCTTTGCCCTGCTCCCAAAGCAGAGCCTCCCCGAGCCCTGGAGCAAAGCAACACCCACAGATCCCCTGGTTGGAGGGAGGCTCTAGCCAGAGGGAAGATCCTCAGCAAGTCAGCAAAAGGCTCAGCCATGCCCATCCTTCATCTCCTGGGCACCCAGCTGGAAACACTCACCAAAGGGACTGCCAGACGGCCTGTCCCCTTGCCAGAAGGGATGCGGGTCCCCAGACTGCTATTGGATGGGCAGGGCATGCTTTGGAGGGCCAGAGTCTGAGAACACCACAGAAAGATCCTCTAGCCAGGCCCATCTGGCTGCAGTGGCTGTGTTTTGCTGATTGTCTGTGAGCACTTAAGGATGGAGGATGTCCTGTCCCTAGAAGACCCCTCCCTTTGCAAGGCAGCTTTGCTGAAGGTGTCTGTGGGCACAGCTCAGCCTGTGGGGTGCGCAGGCAGCCCCACAGTCCCAGGTGGCATGCCCGGGTGCAAACCCTCATCATTCACTGACGTCTCCACCAACATCAGCACACACACACACGAGGAACAGCCATTTGCAGGTCATTCCAATGGCAGCGCCGGCGCTGATGGCCCTGCAGCGTGGAGCTCTCCATGCTCAAGGATGCCTGCAGAAGCTCTCAGCGCAGGCCAGGCACTGCTGGAAGCCCCAGGTGTCCCGCTCTCCCCTTACCAGTCTGCCTGAGGTCCGGCTGAACTCGCTGAAGATGTGCCCCACCACATCCCATGCCCAGCAGCTCTGGGAGCCGGAGCTGAGCAGCTCCCGGATGAACTCCAGAACTGCCCTCCGCACCTGTCAGGGGAGAGCGTGGTTACGGTCCTCCTGTTCAAAACCCAAAGGGAAGCCACCTTTGCTTGGGGGCAGCCTTTGTGGCTCGCGGAGAGATGACAAGCGCATGGCAGAAGCTTTCGCTCTGGCCATCAGGGCTGGGCTTTAGCACCAGGCTGGACGGGCATTTGCCCCACAGAGCACAGAGACCTCCCCGCTCCACTCTGCCAGCTCTCCCCGGGGAGGAGCCATCACCCACTGCCTGGGCAATGCGCCGGCACTTCCCCAGGCACCCCAGCTCTGCCCTGAGGGAAAGGCTTCCTCTGCCTCCCCTGGTGGCACTGTCCCTTCCCAAACCAGCTCACCTGGGCACTGGGGTCGTTGCACACTGACCCCATGGCCTCCATCACCTGGGGCAGCTTCTCTCTCACTGCAGGTGCTGGAAGAGATATGGAGAGGTGTGCATTGAGGCAGAGCCCCAATGGCAGAAGCTTCCAAGTTTTTCGCACACCAACGGGACAGAAAAGCGGGGCCTGACTCTGACTTCACAGGAGGCAGCAGTGTAGCCAGAGCGACTCCATTTCTAGAGGCACAGCTGTTTTATAGGGACTGAAAGCTATGGTAATATGGTAACACAGAGGACGAGAGAAACAGCATGGGTACAAGCAGCTCCTGTGCACCAGCCCACCCGCCCACCCACCAGCGTGCCCGTGTTACTGAGCTTGGAGCATCATCCCTGGTGTGCCACCATTTCTAACTGCCGGAGGAGAGCTCGAGCCCTGTCGCAGGGCGTCAGCTCGGCTGGGGGACCCGCTCTTTGCAGCTCCTTTTGGGTGCAGGTGCACCGCTTTCAGCCCGTTCCTGCTCTCAGCCCAGCAGCCCCAACCCCTGCCTTCTGTCCCTGCCCATGGCACTGACCGTCAGAGTGGGCCAGCGCTCCCAGCAGGCCCAGGGCTGCCACGCGACCGGCCTTGCTCCCACCGCTCTCCGGGGAGTGCAGAAACATGCCCGTCTCCTCAGGGCATATGCGTGCTGCAGGGAAGAAATCGCATTCTGCACTAGCAGGCAGCTGCCTCTGACTGCCGAGGACAGGGAGAGAGCCGCCACAGCACGACGGGGGATCGCCCAGTCTCCTCTCCTTACCCTGCAGCGCGATGCAGCGGGGAAGTTCTGCCTTAGGGGCCAGGCCAGGCTCTTTGGTCACATCAGGGAGCTGTGGGAACAAGGTCTGTTTTAAAGAAATCTGCATCAGCATTGAGGGGGACTGAAAAGAAAGGGTGCTCTCTGCCCTCCTCTCCCAGAGTCCTGCTGCGACTTGGTTGAGAGGGAAATCACTGTGGGAACAGGGCTGCCCCTCAGGCCCATTCCGAACAGCCAGGACCAGGCCTCCTGCAGCCTTAAGGAACCTACGTGGCACCTGTCTCACAAATCCTGGCGTGTTCCTGGCCTGCAGGAAGGTCTGTGAGACAACGGGGGAGGAAGAGGAGGCTAAAGCTACCTAAAGGCACATCTGGGAGAAGGGGAGTCCCTAACACCAGCTCCCAGGGAAAACCACAAACCCTCCTGGATGGGGCTTCTTGTTTGCCCTCCCCTCAGAGCAGCATCGGCAGGGTCTCTTTCCTCTGAACAGAGCCCGCTGTTGACAACTCCGTTTCCCAGCACTTCCCAATCATCAGACCTCAGCCCTCACTGGACGGGACTGGACACAGCCCTGGGCATTAGGGCAAAGCTCTTCCCACACACAGAGCCCTACAGAGATGGCAATGCCTCCCTTCCTGAGAAGACGAGCCCCGGGGACTCTTGCCTCCCTTCTGGCCCCTCCCCGCATTTCTCTTTTCTTGCCCAAAGAGTGCGGGGAAGTCTCAGGCCTCCTCTGCTCTCCCCCTCCCTGTTCCTTCTCTAAGGCCTTCCCAGCTCCTCCTGGCACCCCACAGCTCCCCAGTGCCTCGTGGCACTCGCGCAGACCCACCCCAGCAGCCACGCCGGGCCCTGCGCAACACCTCACCTTGTTGACCCGGGAGGTGTCTCGGACCTCCTCAGATTGGTGCAGCAGCCAGAGGAGCTGCTCCCAGGCATGCTCGCGGTGCTGCTCCTCACGCAGCAGGACCTCCATCATGGCAGCCACCGCCCTGAGCACAGCCTGCTTGTCCTGAAGAGGGAAGGGAGAGGCTCTGCTTGGAGGGCTGAAGGTCTGCCTAGCACTCAGCATCGCCTGCACACCAGTCTGCCCTTCCCACTGGGAGGGGTTTCCCTTTCCCTTCTGCCCTGCAGCAGAAGGGCTCACTCCAGAGGAGAGAGAGCAGTTCCCCACGCTCGCACCCCAGCCCTCCCTGCAGAAAGGCCCCAGGACTCGGCTGCTTCCTGCCAGAGAGCCTCCAGCCCCAGGCACAGTGACAGCAGGCTCCCGGCCTGGGATGCTTTCTCATTCAGACCGCTCCCTCCCCTCACCCCTCTGCTCGCACCCCACCAGCCACAGACAGACCCACCAACGTGGACATCCCCGCTGTGGCCCCAGGCGTGGAAAGCAGCACTTCTTACCTCTTCTTCCTCGCAGCCCAGCCAATTTACCAGCGCGTAACGGAAGACTGGGTAAATGTCTTCACAGAGCTGCGCTTCCACATTGCGAGGGAAGGGGCATTGCTCCCGGTTGCGGAAGTACGTATTGACCCCTTTTGACCATTGCTCCAGAACTGCACCAGGAGAAAGGGAAGGGCAGCACGTGAGAGTCTGCAGCAGGGACGGTACCTTGCACCCTCACCCAAGCCTGCTCTAAGGACGGTCCCAGGCTCGGCAGGGCTCAGCCCAGGACCAGATCTGCATCTGAGGCCAAGCTGTGCCCTTGAGGTGTCTGGTTTCAAACAGCCCACTGTTTCTCTCCTCCTCCCCATCCTTTTCCTCCTCAATGGCCTGTTCCCCTCCAGTATTTCCCAGGGGAAACAGGGGAACAGAAGCCATGGGAAGGCACTCAGGAGTTCCCCTGTGCAGCACCGTCGCGTCCTACCCACAGAAACCTCCGGGGCTTCTCCCGCTCCTTCTGCACACTCACAGCAGTTTGGGATCGCCAAGGCCTGACCTCACTGTGGGCTGACACCTGCCATGTTCCCTCTGAGATCACATGGAGGCATCAAAGGCCACCCCAGCCCCTGACCCTGGGACCCCAGCTAAGGAGGGGACACTCACCACTGCAGACGGCGCGCAGGATCCGGCCACTCCCCACCCGGCTCAGCATGGCACGCAGGGCAAGCAGCGTCATTCCCACGAAGGGGATGCACCGCAAGGCTGCAGAGAAGGCAGGGACAGAGGGACCGAGAGGGTCAGTGAGAGACACAGGAGACCGGGGTCGATCCCTGGCAAGGCTGGGGGTGCTGGGCCATGTGGGACATGCCAGAGGGTGTGGGGAGGGCTGCCTTCCCCAAGGGGGACACAGGAAAGCCCTTTAGGGAAATGGGGAGGAGGGTGCGGGGCAGAGACCCTGCGGGTTTGTCTCCAGTGGGTTCCCACCCTCCAGGAACCAGGACTGGGCTAGTAAGGCAGAGCTGCCGGCCAGCCCTGGCACAGAGCAAGGAGGCATGGCGACTTCATAGCCCCCCAGTTCAACACAGAGCCTTCAGGAAGGGGGAGGGTGCTTTCTCCCCGTTATCACAGACCCCTACCCAAACCAAGAGGCCCAGGGTGCCGTACCGTAGCTGCGGGCCATTTTGCCCAAGGTGAGGAGCACGATCTCATCAGGGACCTTCCCCATGGCCTTCAGGTGGCTCTGGAGCTCAGACATGACAAAGTGGAAGCGGGAGCGGGCCAGAGCCACCAGGACGTCGCTAGCAGCCATCTTCACATCATCTGTCACACCCTGAAAAAGTGCCACAAGTTAAACACTCCCGAGAAAAAGGCTGAGGCACTCGGACAGGCTGAACGCCCCTGCCTCCCCTGCAAGACCCCTCGGGGCAGTTTGCTCAGGCCGGGCGCCTGCTGCCTCTTGTACCCTGGGGTAGGCGAGCAGCTCCCCAGTGAGACGCGGGAGGCTTTTCCCTAGCACAGCCCTGTGCTGCTGCCTTCTCTCCCTCTCTGCAGAGATGCCAGGAACAAACTGTCACAGACTCAAGGACCCCCTGGGGCCTCTCCACGGGGCTGCTGGGTTCCCAGGGCTGTTCCTCAAGTGAGCTTGAACCCAGCTCTCGCTCAGTTAGAAACAGCCCCGCGTCCACCTCTCTGCACTACTCTCTGCATCTCCTCTTCAAATTCCCTATAAGGAGGAGTCCCCTTCGGACCTCCACTGGGTCTGAATAGTTGAGGAACATCTCTGTGCTGCTCTGGATTTCCCCAAAAACCAGGGCCAGAGGCAGGCTGCTTTGGCGGCCTTGAAAGAGAACAAGCTCACCTGGGCTGCTCGCATGTCACTGGACACCTCTGCTATCAGGCGGTTCACGACACCGCTCTGCAAACTGCCATCGTCTCCTTGCAAGAAGCTCTCCAGCTCCCGGTATGTCTCCACTCGGTCACCCTGGGGACAGACCACACATGGGAGTGATGGGACTTGCTTTGCCCTCGTTGCCAGGGACCCACGAGAGAGACCTACTGCCCCCCAAATCATCTCTCTGCCATGGGCACGAGGTACGAGCTGCAGGCATCGGTCAGGACAGCCATGGGGAACGGCAAGATCTTCCACGGCACCTCTAACACTACCAGAGAGCCAGACAGGGAGGTTGATTCCACCAGGGTAAAGGGCCATGCGGGAGCCTAGGAAGTCGGTCCTGAGGATGGGGGATGGTGGAGGTCAGACGGACAGTGCCAGGCGAGGAAGGGGAAGATGTGGGAATGAGACCAGTCCCTGAGGAGGGGGAGCCATGAACTCCCTGCACCTTGGGGCACAGTGTTGCTCCCCTCGCACAGGCAGGAGCCCAGGCGCTGGGACAGTTCTGGAACCAAAGCTAAGGTGGGGCCTTGAGCACTTGGGCAAAGGTGCTGGAGAGATGCTGGGATTTATGCCAGAGGCTTTGCCTTGTCCAGGAGAGCACTGCAAGCTCCCAGGGAAAGGAGGGAGGGAGCAGTGGCATTAGTCCAGCTGGAGCGGCAGGATCGGCGCTTGGGGACGAAGCGCCTGCAGGAGGGCAGAGGTGCCATCAGGCGAGATCCCCCTCTGCCACGGCACCTGGGGAAGTCAAGGGCTTGGAGGGGAGCCCTCGAGCCCCCTTGTCTCACCTCATGGTCTTGCAGCCGCTTTAGCAGAGAAGCCCCACTAGCCACAAAGGTAGTGACGGCTTCAGGGACAGCCTTCTTTGCCCTGCCTCCATCCTCAGGATGTGCAGGTCTGGACTGAGAACCAAAGCACGGGCAGAGAGCTGGAAGAAAAGAAAGAAATCATTTTGCTGGCTGCAGGGCTTTGCACCAGGGAGGGGGGAGGATCTTCCCAGCCTCTCCCAGCACTAACAGCCCGTGCTGGGCTGTACTGGCAAGAGGGCAGTCAGTGGGACGAGGGAAGGGAGTCTTCCCCTCACTGCGGCACTGGGAAGACCACACTGGGAATACCACACTGGGGGACTGGATCCATTCTGGGCTCCTCAGTGACAGAATGGCAGCAATGCGCTAGAGCGAGTCCAGCACGGGGGCCCCGAGCTGGGCGGGACATGGACATGGGGCCCTGCAAGGAGGCGCTGGGAGGGCTGGGGCTGGGCAGCCCCACCAAGAGTTGGCCGGGCCAGGTCGTCTTTGAGCAGTCCCCAGATGCCCCACGGAGGGCAGGGAGAGGATGGAGCCAGAGCCCTCTCGGAGGTGCCTGGCAGCAGGATGAGAGGTGACGGCGACGCAGCCCCCAGCAGGCAGCAGCCCCCAGCCCCCCACCACCGCCTCACCTCTGAGTGCTCTCATCCTCCTCAGGGCAGCAGGATCCCCCAGATGGACGCACTGCTCTCTCTGGGTCCTCCTCCTGCGAACGCCATGAGAAACTGGGGCAGCACCAGCCCCTTGGGAAGATATAGAGCCTGCCCACTGTGACACCCGTGCGGGGTGCGGCGCCTCGCAGAGGGCTGCTGTGACACAGGGACACGTGCTGGGGACACGCCGCGGGGCGGGGACCAGACACGGAGCACCCTGCGGATCCCCACAGGCCCCGAAATGCAGGATTTCCCCATTCTCCATCACTTGAACTCACTCATGGTCCTCAAACAGTTCTAGCAAGGACTTTCTCCCGAGAGCCGTTCCCAGCCCCGTCCCCGATCCACGTCCCCCTCCAGGGACCCGAGGCCACCGGAGCACTTTGTGCCACCGCTCACAGCCGCATGGCGTTACTCAGCCATCTGGAAAGCCTCGCTGGCACCCAGGGCCTGAGAGCATCAGGCCACAAGCCTCCAGTAAACACGCACGGCAAAGTTTTTCCCCATTTTCCCATTTTCAGCCCAGAACAGCAGCGCTGATGGGGGGCCCCAGCCCAGCCTGTCTGGGCCCTCGGGGCACAGCTGCTCCTGGCCCATCCCGCCCTGCGGGCCGTGCTGGGCCTTCTCAGGGGAAGGCGCGGGCCCTCGCCCTGAGGCCTCGCAGCACGAACAGGCGGTGGGTGCCCAGCCCAGCCCCAGTCGGGCGCCCTCCTGCTCCCTCCCTCAGTGCCAGTGTCACCGAAATCGGGAATGAAACCCCTTCACACTGGTCTATTAAAGAGCAGGCATTACTTCATTCGGCGCCGGGTGCGTGGGGGATCTCTCCAGCCAGCATGCACCCCGGGCTGAAATCATGACAGGGATTTAAAACAGGTGACAATGTTAGTTACGCCTACTGCTCCTACCCCTTAACTAACTATTGGTTAGTACCTTTCTTACTTCATCTTACAGATACAGTTCCAATTCCCTACGCATGCCCAGAGGGGAGGGGGCTTATTTGGGTTGGGGGCGTTTTCTAGCTAGGAGGTGTGGGTTTCACATGACAATGAGGCAGGTCAGCCTTAAAACAGTTTTGGCACTCTCTTCTATTTTCCTAGATTTTGACCTTGTGGTAATCCTCACCGTTAGTTAGTGGAGACAGTTTTTAACTGTAATTTTATGTCTAAATACCAGGTGCACGCATTACAAAGTATCTTCTTCACTCTGGGTTGGAAAGGGCAGAGCCAGCCATCAGAGGGGTCCCTCTCTCTCCAGCCAAGTCCCCCACAAAAAGCCAATTCAGGTGCCCAGCAAGCCCCTCTCCCTCGTCAGGGAGCTCCAGTCCAACGCCAGGCTCTAAAACCTGCTTCTGTCTCTCGTGGAGTGTCAGAGAAGTCCCCTCTTCCCCGCCCCGGGCTGGCCCTGCAGCCAAGGGAAGCACCTTCCCTGTTTGGAGGTACTTACCAGGGCAGCTGCCTCTGCAGCTCTTGCTGCTGCCTGTTGGTCTCAGTGACGTGCTTGAATATGTCCCAGCCTGCTTGATGCAGCTCCAGCCTTTCCAGGACCCGGACCGCTCCTGGAGAAAGGTGGCTGCAACAGCAGGAAAAAGTCATCCCTCAGCTTCTGCTGGAGACCCCTTCTGCCTCCACGCCCGTCCGGCCTCTGCACCCACCCACTCCTCCGTCCACCCGCACTTTCGCCCCGTGGTGAGTTTTAGGCCTTGGCTGTGGGGGGAACCCTGGTCATGCCCATGTTAGGAGGAATTAGGTACACTTGCTTACTCTTTTATTACAGGAGCAACAAATCACACACACACACAGAATCACAGAATCACCAAGGTTGGAAAAGACCTGTAAGATCATCAAGTCCAACCATCAACAAAAAAAACCCCCAAAACAAACAAACAAAAAAACCCAACACACATCACACACCGCCATGCCCACTAAGCCATGTCCCGCAATGCCACGTCCACACGTTCCTTGAACACCTCCAGTGAGGGTGACTCCACCACTTCCCCGGGCAGTTTATTCCAGTGTGTCACCATTCTCACAGTAAAGACATTTTTCCTAATGTAGATGAACAGCGGAAAAGCTTTGGAGAAAAGCACTTCTTCAAATCTGTTATAAAGCTGTTATCTTTAAAAGCTACATACTTATTGGGAAGAGTTGAAGAGATGATTTAAAGGGAATATGTGAAGGAGAAAAAATAGTCTGTCAAGACTTACACCTCCTGTGCTTTCTGCTGATTGTTGTATAGTGTGCAGCACTACATCAGTGATGACACCATGACACTGTGGTGCACTGTGCTGCAACTGGGGAAGAGCAGTCCCTGGGCACTGCAGACGGTTTTTTGCTATGCAGGATTATTACTGTGTTTCGATATGGTGTGGTTATGTGAGTAGGGAGAGAAATACCGGTTCAGTGTGGTACAGCCAGGGATGGAGGGAAAAGGAACGAGGTTCAGGGCAGGTCGGTCATGTGGGGATGAGGCAGTGGTTTGTTTGGGGGCTTAAAGATCTCTTCTGAGATGGAGATGGGGCTGTGTGTGCTGGAGACTGAGCTGAGGGATTCCTGTGAGTAGAGGGGGCAACTGATCGCAGTGTGAATCTTGGCTGCATTGGAATTGAGTCTGGTGGTTTCCTGCATCAACAACCTTTTCTGCTGTCTTCTGGAGGTAAGAGCCAATTGAGGTGGAATCTCACTGTGACTGTTGGTGCTGAAGTTCTCATCATAGCCTAGTCGGAGAGCTCTGGAGGAGACAGGAGAGGTGTCTTCTTCCAAAAGTTTGGCAGCTTACTGATTTGCTTCCTCACAGTTTATATGGTACACAGGGCAGGCAGGAGACCATCTGATGCCTCAAGGCTTTTATGCACGACCAGGTGAAAGCCTTGTCCAGTGTCCGGAGACAACTTCACACAGCCACAGCTCCCGACGCGTGACGTGTGCCCAGATATCTCGGGACAGTTACTGGAATGTGGAGGGAAAATGGTGGTGGAAGTTTCCTGCTCTCTAGTAAATCCTTGTTATCGTCACATTGCTTGTTTTGCTTTTTCCCCTACTGTACATTTCCTGGTACCACCGCCATCATACACTTTTTCTGGGACTTACAAAATACTTTCCTTCTGTTTGTCCATGCCTGTGAGACTTCAGCTGCTCTGCCCTGTTGCACGGCTTAATTTGCTTCTCTCTGATCGTGCCTCTTAACTTATCTCTGAGGGCTTGATGCGCTTCCGTATTTTTTCCTCTTTGTCTTTCTCTGCATCTGTGGGGTTTTTTTATTTTTATTATTTTACACTCCTGTGCAGTGGACACCTTTCTTCCCTTCCCTCTGAATGAGCTGGGGCATTTCCTTGTCCCTGTCTGTGCCATTCCCCGCTCTCCTTGGGTAAACGGAGTCTCTGTGGCCTCCCAAGTCCTCACGTTCCTTTGGTGGCTCTTGGGGCCTTAAGTTTCACCGAAAGCCTTTCTCTTGCTGGCAGCGTGTGGTTTCAGATGCATCTTTCCCTTTCTTGTCACTCCTCTGCCCCATCAGAAAGAAGGGTCACATAGATGTTTGGACAAGGTTCTGGAGCAAGTGTTTTCTCATGGTTATTCCTCAGAGCGCCCTCAGTCACGAGGCATTCCCATCACCCTCTTCTTCAGAGCTGGCCTGGTCTCAGACATTGATTGCAACTTTCTTTGCTCCTTAGTTTGGGTGCAAAACACCGCTGGGTACAAAAGAGAGGATGCTGCTCCCGGCAAGAGCTGTTGGTATCAAAGTCCCTTGCATGATGATAGATGCTGTGAAGGGTCTGTGTACTCCCTGTGTCCTGCCTCAACCCGTGTACACGGTGGTAGAAGTCCTGCCTTTTGCTGCTCTTGAGCTTTTGACTGTTAGTGGCCTCTCAGTGGAGTCTTTATTCTGAGTCCCACTCTTTGTTTTACAACGGGTCTGCACTTGCACACTCCTGTCCTGGCTTGTGGGGTAGCTGCTGATCCTCTCTCATTGCAGCTGTGAGCAAGTGCTGGAGCCTTTTACTGGAAGAGCAGAAATGGATGGAGTGGAGCGATTCAAGACCGTCTTGGGTGGCCTGGAGAGTGGAAAAAAATTGATTTGGCAATAAAAACTGGCAATCTAACTTGGTTTTTTAGCTGCATGCAGTTTGACTGTCTGCAGGGGTAAATTCACCCCCACGCACGTTTAAGCAGTCATGCTTACAAGAAAAGCCAAGAAAGAAATCACCTTCATCAGGGGGAAGCATTCCTGCCTTTCTGTGAAATTTTATCCTTCAGACAGGTAAAAAAAAGACCCCTTTCTTATACATTGTAAGGTCTTTATTGCACTTGATTTTAACCACACACATTTATTTCAACTCAGACTAACGTCTTCATTTGCCAAATTATAAAGACTGAGGATTTCGGTGCCACAAAAATCTTACTTAGCATCTGTATGGAAGCTCAGGCTGAACTAGCAAGTTACTCTCAAAACTCAGGGAAGGTTGTTTGCTTTTAGTTTGCATAGTAGATACCTGTATAAAAAGTCTTCTATGGGTAGGTATTTCCCGCAGCAAAAAATAGAAATTAAAAAGGAAAAAGAAAAACAACCTAAAAAAATCTAAAAAATACCCAGAACATTTGATGAACTTTATTCTTTGACTAATAGCTGTTGCTATAACTAAGATCGCGAGATGTTGTTTCCAAAACTTTCAGACATTTTTCAGTACAGTTAGCTAAGTTTCATTAATCTGAGATTTGTTTATTTGTTTTGCAGCAGGTTTTATACTAATGTGTGTCTTTAAGAAAATTTCCAGGTTTTCTGTTTGGAAGGAATTGGGATTTGTACAGTCGCATAGGAAGGAACTGCAATGAAATTACTTCAGAAAGAATTGGTAAGTGGTTGTCATCCTCAGGCCTGGAGGTACTGAAAAACCAGCGCATCCTCTGCAATGTTAATTAGCTATCAATAATAAGCATAAAACTCATTTGTACAGAGGTGATTAAACCTGGCTGCGTACAGAAGCGGGCTGTGTTCCCAACAGCGGCCCCGCCACTGACTTCAGTCCTCCACCAAACTCCTTTTTTCTTCTCCACCGCAATAAAACTAGCCTTTCCTGTACTGCTGTAACCTTAGTTCCCCCTTACGGCACATCCATTTCTCCCACCCAGAGAATAACCCGTTTCCCTCCATACGCCGTGGTCTCCCTACTGCAATAGGTGCTGGGGCCCAGAAGGTACCATAAAGGGGCAGTTCCCAATTCCCCAAACAATAAATGCAAATAACTGCTGGACAGCAATACACCACGGAAGGTGGTATGAAAGTTATTTTACTGCAGCCGCTACAGTACGTCACCGTACGATGCTGAGCTAGAACACTGCAAGGGAATGGGAAATGGCTTGGAGAAAAACTCTTGTGATTGCCCCTAGAGCTTCAGCAAGAAAGGCAAAGATGAAAGGTGAGTTTTAAAAAGCACCTGCCATTTTTGACATAATTATCAGTCTGATGCAAAACACAATTTTTCACTGCCAACTGGAAACTCTTCAAGTGATTCTGGATTCCAAGTAAGATGTACCTTCCGTCAAGATATATTGAGGATTTGATGAGTTTACTGTATAGCCACAATTCTTCAGATTATGATGGTTTATATTGCTTTGCGTATGTGAAAGTCAATGAACTTTTTTGTCCCTTGCATGAAGTAGTCAAAACCTTTCTCCTTGTAAAAAAAATAAAATAAAATAAAAAAGGTTGTTGAAGTGATCAGAAAAGACTCTGCTCAGTTTTAAATATAGAATATACAATGGCCTAAACTCTGCAATAAAAAAATACTGTAACTCTTGATTTCCATGACAGTAGAGCCAAACCGTTCACTTCACCTTACCATCAAAAGTCAGCAGTTTCCACACTTTCAAAACTATGTGTTGCAGGACGCACGCAGTGCTCTTCAGGGAGGACTCGCTCCCTGACTGATCGAGCAAGGCTTTTAACCAGCAGGATTACAATTCCACCTCTTAAAAGTTCAGTTTTCTTCCCCTGAATCCAAACTCATCTAACTAAAGAGGTCTTTCTTGCTAACAACAGCTTGAGGGCTTCTGAGGGCGCTTCCTGCTCCTCAATGTCTTTTTTTACCCCCCTCGACCACACTGTTCTGAGCAGAATTTTTTTATTTTTCTTTTTTAGCCTTTTGTCTACCCATCTCCTTGAGTCTCTGCTCAACAGGGCAGCTGAGCCCACAGACTTTGTCAGGTCCCTGCTGACACAACTCCTAAGGATACTGAGGATAATTAGTACAAAAATAAATGCTTTTCATGTAAAAAGATACTTCAGTGGTGCATTAATAAGTGATGTCTCACAATGCAGCTACGTGTTTAAAGTGTTGAATCTTGAATTGGTACAAAGAAAGCCTCTGAGGTGTCATGGAGTATATTAGTGTTCATGTGGACTGATAATTACCCCATGGAACCTGATAATGAATCTGTTCGTTGCAAAACTAGTCCAGCAACTGATTAAATAAACCTAATCTACATTCTACTGCTAATTGGCTTTTCTTCTTTGCATGATGATGGAAAAAATTCAGTATAGAAATGGACAAAACCTTCACAAAGTGAGCATGCCAGGAACAGACCGAAGGGGAAAGAGGGAGGAGAAATTTTCTTTCCAATGTTATGAGACATTCACGAGGTTGTCTTTTTTTAACTCCATTTGATGACTTGCACATCCTGATAATAAATGCTAATTTATTGAAGGCTTCCTGAGACAATGGGGAAAAAAAAAAAATACTTACCAGATTTGATCAGACACAGAAACACTAAGGTAAATATAAAACTATGTAACAACAGCAAAAGAAGAACCCAAACAACAAACACCACAGGTTTTCTTGGAAACCGGAATTTATCTAACAACAGTAAATTCATTCCCAGAGAGAAAGTAAGATGGTGACAACTAGGGAATGCACACAGAAGCATACGGAGCAATTACCAGACACAGGAGTTCATACATGCATCCTTTCATCTAGCAAAGACATGGGACATGGTTTTTCCTGTTGTTATAAGGCAATATATTTGGTTTGTGACACTTGAATTTTTGAAAGGTTTATGCTAGCTCATTGGAAGACAATACTGAAGCTGTGCTTTGCATTCCCCTAACGGAAATGAAGTGAAAGGATTTGCACATGTATTATGAGGCAGAACTTTGAACAATGACTTTGAACGCTGTCTTATCGTGGGCTTTGGTGACTTTTTTGCAAGATAATAATTTTTGCAATGATTATTAGAGGACTCAAAACTCAGTAGATTTATTTCTTTTCCCTCCTGGTCTGGGAACTTGTAAAGCAGTTTACTCCATCACTGTCATGGGCACTGAATCGGACTCAACAGGTAGCACTTCACAAGCAAATTTCTGCCCAGGGAAGCAATACCTAATCTAAGGTGCAGATCACAGGCTGTTAACTTAGCTCTGTGTCCGCGCTTCAGCAGCGGTGAGGCAGTTTAGCCCACACTTACCACTCACCTACCGCAGGATTAAGCATTCAGAATAGCTCACGTGCTGCAAAAACATCCAAAGTTTGTTTACTCTGAACTACGAGTTTCTGCCTCCTCTACAAAGTTGCAGAAGCACCTCACAAGCATTTGATACCAGAGGCACTGATGTTTATATGACCTTAGCTGTGATCCTAGACCTAATAAGGCCATGATAGCAATCAATTACAGTAGCTCATTGGTGGCACTGCAAAAGTGACACTCACAAAACCAGGCAACCACCAATGAAGATCGTCGCACCTTGTGGCAAAGCTCGGTCGGTTACAGGCAGCACCCAGCTGACCGAGAAGGGACTCTCACAACATTTCACCCTATATGCACACCCAGAGAGGACCATGAGATGACCTTTGGCTCTGCTTGGAAGACCTGCAGCTTCGGGGGAATTTACACTGTCTGTGCAAATGGCAGAACTGCAAACCAGGTTTTTACAAGTGTATAAACTGTAATTATACAGCACTGTGCCCAGCCTGGAGCAGATTTAATAATATTATTAATACTGCCATGAGTCAGACCAACTCTCAGAGGGCATAGTGTAAACCTTGATATTGTTCTTCAGGAAAATAAATTGCTTCTCTGGTAACAAAGAGATCCATTAATTTTGCTGGCCTTTTCCATCTCTGCACACCAAAGACCATAAACAAAGCTCACGCTGTACGGATTCTTCATTGCCAATCTATCCAACTGCTTTAGAGCGTCGAAGGGAAAGAAGCTTGGAAAGGAAATATGATTCTAACCTCAGTAAATTCATGGATAGATGCCAGCTAAAGGTAAGTAATTGCGCAAGACTGAACAAAAATATTATTCTTACCAGTTACATGAAATGCTTTACTTTAGGGGTCAGCTGAATAGACGTCTTGCCCTGTAAAGCAGGACTTCTTCAAGCTACTGCTTCTGAATAATTCATACTTCAACTTTGTTCTAGAGTCATTAATATTCCTTCTCATGTTCATTGAAAAATTAAAAAGCAAATTAAAAAAAAAAAGATGGTGTTGGACTAAAAATAGTCCTTTGGCCTATGTAGTGGCTACCATCAAAAAACCCTCAGCAATCAGCATTCTGTTCCTTTTGCTACACACACTGGAGGTTCAACACCTACAGTGCAGTAAATTTTGATCTTTAAAAAAACCAAAACACTGGTGCGAGTAACTTCAGACAAATCATTCTGAGGAGCGTATTGGCTACTATCAGCTTCTATATAACCTGACATCGTAGTTAAAGTCTTACAGCATCACGGACTCAGATGGGTCTCGTCTACGTGGTGCAATGCAGCCGTTTCACATCACGCAGAAGTCGCCAACCTATCTCTGAACGAGGTCCTCTGCCCAGGCTGCTTTGTCAGATCAGAGCATCGCAGGAGTCCACTGCCAGCCCCTGGCTAGTCCAGATGCTCAGGCTTCTCTGCACTTTATCACACTGCTTTTTGCAGCACAAATGTAATACATTTATTTACTAGCTGAATCTTTTTAGGTACCATCTATATCTTCTAAAGGAATCATCATTTACAAGTCAGGTAAAGATTTGAGGTACCAAGGTAAAACTTTGAGTTCAAACATCCTTCTTCCACTTCAGTTTATCAAAATTGCTACAGCACTCCAAATAGATAAACAGCAAAGAGCCGGTAGTTTATCAACAGAACCGGTTTCTTATTTCATAGATCAGATTTCTCAAAGTGCAGTTTGACACAAAAAAGCCAAAAAGCAAACACAAAAAGCCGACACCTGAACAGATTGTAGCTTATGAAGTTAAACGAATACATTTGGCAACTCAGCACCTAAATCACTAGTCAGATTTTTCCTAGCCTAGACACGCTCCTTGGCAGACACTGCTTTGTCTCCCAGCACAGCGTATGTGCCTGACGAAGGGCAGGAACGCATACAGAGCTGGATTCCTTTCATCTGTGAGAGCTGTATCAGGAAAATTCTATGATCTGCATTATACCTTAAGATAACCAGACAAAAAGCAAGGTAACGACCAAACAGCGGTTATTAATAATTTCTGCCTCACTGCCTCTGTACTGGGCACTCCATCAGATCTGTGCAGATACAATGGGGTCATACTCTTGTCACCCTGCATAGGCCGCATACTCAGCTGGACAGTAACTTGTGGTAGCCCAGTTTCCTTAAAATGACACTAAGCCCAAGCCAAATTAATGTAAAATTTAAAGAAAAGCATTTATTCACAAAGTCAAAAACAAACAACACAGTTACAAAGGGTTATCAAATGCCAACATGTAGAAGTGCAAAAAAAAGAAGTGTAAGTCAGTACAACAAGGTTAAATATGGAACATCTCTCCCCTTCCCTTTCACACCTGATTTGCTGCTGTTACAAGCTGAATATCAAGGCTCCAGTCTTGCTACACCTTACAAATCAGGCTGCAGCTGTTAGGAAGTGATTCTCCAGTAGAGAGAAATCACCTCTGTTGGAGGTGCACGTGCCCTGCAAGACCCAGTCTTCTCCCAGAAGTTTCCCAAAGGGTCCAGACAGACTTATACCACCTCCCTGAAGCTTGTTCCAGCCCTCCCTTATCCAGAAGGCACACTAATCACACACCTTGATTACAATAAGCCCTGTCTTACCTCCTTGAGATTGTACTGGTTATTAAACCAGAGCCTGTACTGTTAACCTGTGCAAAAGCAATTGATCAACTGCTGTATATTAGACACAATTTCAGCTGGTCCTAAAATGAATAAAACAACTGTGGGAGATTCTGAAACTCGCTAAGAGTATCATCTGAATCAACCAAGCACAGTGGCAGCAGTGCTTGGTGACCCTGCTCAAGCATATTTGCAGCGGGACCCTGAGGCCAGACAAAGCAGGAAACCGTAACGTGCAGGTTGGCAAAAGACTACGAGGCACAGGACGGCAAGGATGAGTAAGGCAGAGAGGATGAGTAAGGCAGAGAGGATGAGTAAGGCAGAGAGGATAGCAAGAACCTCCACACTTAGAGCCTAAACCTCCCCCGTCTCCTGGTCGGAGGAAGCAGAACAGAGAGCGTGTCCTGCAATGAACAAGGGAAGTCATGATCTTAATGTCAATACTCAATGTTCTCTTAATGTCAATGTCAATCCGGAGGGGTAATACCTAGTGATTCAATTGGTTCTCCCTTTTCTTATTCTGAAATACATGAATCAAAGGTCATGTATCAATATCAGTCAGGAAATTAATTCTTCTGCTTCACCCACCACAGAGACGCACATCTCCATTATACCAAGCAGCAGTTCTCCTGTAAGGAAGGGGAGTTGGCACCATCTTTCATCAAGAAATTACAAAGCTCTCAGCTGCCCCTTTTTGTGATTCATTGCGCATGTTCCAGTGTGAAATGAGCCTTACGTTGACCTTTATCCCTACCCTAACTGATGCATTAAGGGATCTACTTAGTGCAAGCATTTACATGAGAAAAAACATTGCTCTTTAGTGCCTCTTGATTAAAACCAGACCGTAGCAACACACAGTCTTTTCAGGGACTAGTGACTAATGCTTCCTCTTCCAAAAAATCTTTCTCCTAAGGTCTGTAACAAGCCTGAATGGAATAATGTGTCAAGTCCCTTCTCAAAGGTGCTTCTTCAGGGTATTTCGAGAGCAAAACACGGACAGATCAGGAAAAGCAATTCCACAATTTACCAAATTTCAGAGAGACTCAGCCCTTGTAGGAAACAAGCAGTTTGCCACTGTATCAAAGCTAGAACTGCACCATCTAGTCCTACATACCTCTTACCACGGTTTTCTTTCGTTTAGCACATAAAATGTGGCATAAAGCGTACATGACCTTTCTAGTTACAGTTCTCAACTGCGTCCACAGAAAAAGACGACAGTCGCTTGCAAAATAAACATATAAAAATAAAATGTATTTTATAACTATATATATGCATTTTACAATATATATAATAATGGATTTTATATACATTTTTATATCTATTAAAAAATATATATGAAATAAAACTAACATAAAAAATAAACATATAAAACTCGCAAAAAATCAAGAGGACTTACAGGATCAGTCAGTTCTGGCAAGCTCGCTTGATAGGTGAGAGGTCTACAGTCACGAGTATTATTCACCAAGACACAAGGAAGAAACATTGGTCCCAAATCGTCCCCATCGAGCACATCTACTGTCAGGCTGGTTGTACTTGTCCTTCGCTCATTAAGATTCTGTCCTCAGTCCTGTGGAGCAAACGAGTTACATCTGGTGAGACTTTCTGAACTCAGAATCTACAAAAAAGTCTGAAGTTAAAGCGAAGGGCAAAACATATAAGCACCATAATTATCCAGGTTCTAGGAAATAGCTAATTACAGAAACTTCCGCCTCCGAGCTACAGCCTTTAATTTCATAAAGGCTCAGAAATACAATTAAGAGGTAAAAATTTACCTCTTGAATTAAGAAATGGTGTGAGACATCTATTACTCAGAAATAATACAGTTTTGAGAAATTAATTCTCAGGAAATGTGTGAGATGAAGATACATGTCTTGTTAAATATATATAAAAATGGAGCATATTTGTAGGAGATAGAGAGTGCCTTGTGCCTTACTTAAAATCTGAAATGTACTCTTATGCTGCCTTGTGTAGCTCTACCGGATCCTATCTGTAAGTAAAAGGACTTTCACTTACAGAAACGGAAAGCATAAGCAGTAACAGCTACTTTTCTAATTGGCAGTGGGAAGGCCATGGACTGTAATGCTCAATCCACCTCTGCATGCCACAATTTAGGAAAGATTTAGCACCTCCTTCCCCACCTCCCACCCCCCACCCCCCCTCAAAAAAAATAACCAGCCAGAGGACAGCAATGAGATTGATCTAAGATCTCCAAACTGTACTCCATGTGGAAAGCTGATTTGTCTAGAGAATGAGTTATACTGCTCATGGTTTAAAGGTTGAAGAACACTTCTGTCCACAATAAAGCAGCTACAATGCTGCATCCCAAAAAAGTCTCCATGCTGCGTGACAGGTTCTTTTCAATCTATCATGGTTTCACTTTGTTTGTTTGTTTGTTTGTTTTGGGTTTTTTTAACTCTTTGGGTACACAAGACACCATTGACTACTGCAACTTCTTTATTGTCTCTTTTTTCTCTTTCCAGATGGTACAGAATAAAACTATACTTTCCTGAATTGTGGGAACCACCCGGATTATTTTTATACGCTGAACAATGTACACGCTAGCAACAGTTCACCGTTCCTTTCTTTCTTCTTTTGTTATCATAGCAAAAAACCAGCATGACTCTCCAATACTTTTTTTAAAATAGTCAAAAATATTTCCATTTTCATGAAGCAACTGTTGTGATAGCTTTTCTTTACAAAAAGAAAATCTTGCGGAGGGAGTATGGGCCATTAGCTAAGTCTTGCCCTCCTATCCTAGAATAACACTGACAGAAAAAAGCAATTTTTTTTAAGTATTTATGCTGTTTAATATCGTCATCTGCGTAAGACGAATAGGTCATTGCTCTGAATCAGACTGGGTACTTACATTTTTTTTCCTATTTTGGAGTCCACTCAGTTCTTGGAACCCCTTTACCTTTACAGTTACTAAATACGTGAATTTCTGAATTCAGTTTTCTTCATGGTCAATGATGAAAAACAGTAACAGCTACAAGGAGCAGCCTTCATCATCAACCAATCTTTTCTACATTCCCCCAATATGTGCTCTTGAGTAATACTGGGTCAAAGCACAGAGTTATTGATTTCATAAGAAAACACATGGCCTTGCAAGACATTTCCATCATGCAAGCTGCCCTATGATAAAAAAACACGATACAGAGGCTATCAGCACAGCTCTAGTCCCAAACCCAGTACCACAAAGGTGACAATTTACTGTCTAAGGACATATATTCAAAGGAACGAACAAATTAAGATGAGATTGCTTTGTTGTACTGCCACCATGGATCCCAAGCTGTGCCTTCACCAGTTGCTCCCCCAGCGTGACAGACTTCCCTCCTCACGCGAGGTGTTCGCACTGCTGCATGCCATGCCCGTCTCTTGAAAACCACGACCTGCTCAACTACCCCAGTTACTTTTCTAGGAGTGCTGTGTCTCATGAAACTCACAGCTCTGACATCAAAGGAAAAGAGCAGAATAAATGCAGAATAAATTATTGGTAAAACAACAAGGCAAATCAGTTCTGAGCCTTCACGTATTCCTTTTCAAGAGATCAGCAAGTTACGTTACCCGGGTAAAACGACTTGTTCCAACAGCCGTAACTGTGTGGGCCAGGAGCATCTTTAAATATATCTGAGTGCGAGAAGCACCGAGACATCCTCGGAGCCTGTCTTCTATTGGGGGAATGCTGAACATGCCACAAAATATGTAGGGAAGTGGATTGTAAAATGTATTTACAATTCTGTATCAGCAGGATGACAGTAATATAAATGTGTGAATTCAGGAGCAAGCTATCTAAAGTTGCTTCAGAGCATTCTCATTTTCCCACAAACAAAGTAGTGTCACAACAGAGGTAAACAACAGAGGAGAAGTTTTCGTTTCGGCTATTGTCGGAAGGACAAAAAGGGAAAAAAGCTTTCACAGCCTTCAAGGGCACCAAAAAACTTCCCTGATGACAGATACATAAGATACAGTTTAAACATCACTCTTCTCCGTATGCATTATCCACTGCCAGCCACTCTATCAAAACCTCCACATACACTTGCAAGACAACTTGAAAGAAAAATCATACCTTCATAGAAAAATGCATTTCAAACCTGAAGGATACAACTAAATTATATCCATTAAACTCATTTGAGATCAAATTAGCATCGCTAGATTTGTTAGAAAATGAACACTTAGTGACACCAGAAGGCACTTTTCTGCATGGGCTGTACTATGAATTTGAAACTTGCTCCTTGTGCCAAAAAGGTTGTCTTGTTACACACACTGAGCAAGCTTTTTTAACCAGTAATAATATGTCTAAGCTTTCAGCAACCGAGATAAATCTTAAATAAGATCTTCAGGAGAAGAGTATTATCAGACCTGGTAGTTCAGCGAGACTTTTCCTTTCCTTTGAAAAATCTCAATCTCCAAACTAACCCCCCCCAAATCAGTGGCACAAATGGTCGTTAAGAGAGCTATACTTACATTTGCTTGAACAATGACAAAATAATGTGTCTTTTCTTCGTAATTTAGTCTTTCCCGTAGAATACTGCTCCAGACAAAGTGAGAGGAATATCAAAGGTGCTGCTGGAAGTCTGAAAAAGTTAAAACAGTACGATAAAATTGAACATGCTTCGAAGTTAAAACATGTTTCAGATAGGACACAACGAGATGATCGATTGGATGGCACACCAAAATTGCATATGCTTTCCACATTAGAGATTTTAAAGTCTTCTATGTTTTCTCCCCGCCCAATTTACTCTTTAAGAACCCCACAATAAATAATCTGTACGTAACAGAATTCTGATTCTTTGCATATACATTATTACTTCCAACCACAAACTGAAGTCTAACTATCCTGCTTCTTGCAGATTTGCCATGCTGAATTAGCAGCGGTGTGTTCAGAAAAGCTTTCTCTGTTTGTCAGCTGAGAGTTCAGGTCTTCCGTTTCTACGGTTTGGCGTGCCTTCATCTATTTTTTCCCACTATTGTAGAAAGTATCAAGTATTAGAGATTAAGAAATCCACGTCACTGTACTTACCTTCTCTTTACTCTGGCTTTCAAGAGGGCAAGGAAGTAGTAAACATGCGGAGAACATTAAAGCTACACGCATAGGTGCCAGTTCACAGTGGCAGTTATGCACTTGTTCATAAGGTAGTAAATTCAGATTTCACAGTGCCCCGCCAGCAAGTAGGCTGGGGGTGCACAAGAAGCTGGGGGGGTACACACGGTTGGGACAGCTGACCCCAACTGACCAAAGGGATTTTCCATACCATAGGATGTCATGCTCAGCAATAAAACTGGGGGGGAGGGTGGCAGGGGGGCCACTGCTCTGGGTCCGGCTGAGCATCGGTCAGTTGGTGGGGAGCAATTCTTTTCATTTGCATCGCTTGTTTTTCTTGGGTTTTATTTTCCTCTCTCTGTTGTTTGGGGGTTTTTTTCCTGTTTTTTTTTTTAATTTCTTTTTATTTATTAAACTTTTTATCTCAACTCACAAGTTTCTTTCTCACTTTTACCCTTCTGATTCTCAACCCCATCCCACCAGATTTTGTTATTACCATCCTGCTAATGACACAATAGATCCTGCCAAACCTACAACCTGCAAAATGTGAAGACCAACTTAGGCAAGACACGTTCCAGAAATTACAGTCAGCACAGGGAACCAGATGTATCTATCTTGTTCTGTCCTTGCCAGAACTGCTGGGTGACCTGTCATCAGCCCCAGTGACTAACAGCAAGCAACAATCTCTAATCTGCCTTAGCTGAGATGCAGCTCCTAGGAAAACAGCTCTTTCAGAAAGTCACGCCTTGTGATTTTGGGAAAGTGTTTCAAGGAAATGTTTTTAACACTCTAGAATGGTCAGACTAAGCATGGGAATCTCACTCCAAGTTCTAGCTCTGTCACAAATTACCTTTTTCTTCTTTTCACCAGAAGCATGGCACTTCTTCTGAATGCAAGATGAGTTACATGGGCTACACAGACAGCCCAATGAAAACTGAGAAATGAGTCATTCCCATCCCCATTCCTTGGCACTCCAACACTCCTTTCACACTCCCTTCCCTGCCCGCAGGCAGGCCTTACGCAGTCTGCGCAACACGTACAAGAGGATGACTCCACCAGATATTGCCCAAATCATCTCCTATTTGAGTTTGATCAGCTCAGCTGCTGCCACAGCCTTTTCTGGCCTTACATGCAGTCTTGCCCCATTCTGGCCCTCTCAGAAAGCTCCTACAGGGAGTATCTCACTCGCTGCCTTAATCACAACTGACAGACTCCTTAAAACCCTCAAGTTGTTTCCGTCACTTCGCACATACAGTTAATACGGCCTCTCCTGGCTCCAGTAAAACCATCCACCCTCTGTACCCCCATTTCCCAAAAGCCGGCAGCACAGCGTCGGTGGGGGGAAAGGCACATATCAGAACCTGGGGCTGAGAGAGAGGCACCAACATCTGCCAAAGGGAGCTGCCTCCAACCAGGGCCGCTCCCCACCGAGTTCTCTGACAGCAAAACCCCGGTGCATGGTCTCACCAGGAGCGAGAAACAGCTTCCACGTCTGGAAAGCCCCCTTTATGAAAGGCTGTCAACAGCGATGGGGTTGTCCATGAGCATGAGACCCGCTTCAAGGCCTGGGGACAGCAAAGGCACCCGGTCTGTCCCCACCAGAGCACGCCTGCTCCACAGCTTGGAGCCGCCCCTCGGCGAGGAGGCAACTCTGCCCTCCCCTGGCCTGCCGACAGGCAACACTCACCTCCAGCTGTCCGGGCTCCAGCTGGGGACCCCCGGGGCAGCAGCAGGAACCGCTCTGACCCTGGCTGTGGGGCTGAGCACTCGGGCCCAGGGCTGGCGAGGGCCCCGCCCTCCCCTCCTCCTCCTCAGCCTGCTCAGCCTCTGCCCCCTCCGGCCCCGCCTCAGGCTGCCTGGGGCTGACAGGCTGCCGCCAGCTCCGCTGATTGGCTCAGCCACGGCCAATGGCGTGGCTGTTGTTGGGTGGGCACAGGCAGCCCGGGCTCCTCGCCGAGCTGCCCCGTGCCTGCTGCCCCGCTGTGCTGCAGCGCAGTGCTCAGCCGGCCGGGACGCCGGGCCTGGGGGAGAGGGCCTTCGAGCAGGGCCCTTCGAGCAGGGCCCTTCGAGCAGGGCCCTTGCACCGGGGGCTGTTCGCTCCGCAGCACGAGGCGCGTGCACAGCTCTGCCCTCCCTGTCCCTGAGTGCTCTCAGGGCTCTGGGCCTGCTCGGGGAGGGGAGAGGGAGCGGGGCAGGAGGGGCGCTCCCTTGGATCTGCTCTGGCGTGGTCAGTCTCTCCAGAAAAGCAGGTGTGCCTGTGCTGCCAGCCACAGCCCTGGGCAGGAGGAGCTGCGTGATGGGAGCCTCTCGCATCGGCCAGGCCGGCACCTGGCAGGAGGCAGGGCTCTGCGCTGAGCCCAGGGCCTTCCTCAGGCCTCGCCTTCCTCTGGGCAATGAGGAGGAGAGACACCCCGTCCTGGCGCGGCCCAGGACATCCTCCTGTGGCCAGAGGGAAGGACAGAGCCCCCGTCGCTCTCCCCGCGGGGACTGGCCGCTGTCCTCCGCTTCTGTTCCCGAAGCTCCCCCGTGCTGGCAGGCCCCACAGAACTTCAGGGCCAAGCAAATGCCGGAGCGCTGGGGGCTCCTGGGGCTCAGGGCAGGTTTGGGCATCTCCGAAGCCAAGGTGCGGCTGCCCCTTTGCTTCTGCGGATGCAGTTACTTGCTGCCCCCTTAGTGGTCAAAACTGCTTCTCTTCATGGCACACGGACTGGACAGAAGCCACTTCCCTGTTAGTCTGAGAGGACTTCAGGGAAACGAGGAAGGCAAAGCATGCACGCATGTATGAGGACAATGAAAAGGAGCTGCGTCAAGGTTTTTCTGCTGTTCCAGATCTGAACTCAGACATTTGTGTGCATCCCAGCACCAAGTCAGGTTTTCTCCCTCCAAGCTGCACAGCTTTTCGCCAGCGAAAGTGAGTTGGGCTGAGATGGTCTTTGGGATAACTCGGCTCCTTTCTTTTTTAATTGGGTGCCTACACTTCCCTTTTTTTCAGCAATTTCTTTCTCTCTCCCCCCCTTCCCCCCCTTCAGTTCCACCCTCTTTCAAAGGTAATTATGATTTGACTTTCTGGACAGATCATCGCATAGGCAGACACAAGATATAAGTATAGGCTGGTCTATACCTTCAGAGCTGTAGGCTGAGCTATTCTACTCTACCTTTGAAGGCTAGATAGGTATGGGCTATGGGTAGAGTTACTCTTTGCCAGTTGTTATTTCTTTTGGGGTCCTGTGACAGTGATGGTAAGGTCATCAGCCTGCAGCTCACTGAAAGAATTTTTATGGCGAATGCTGTTCTGTGTGTTTCATTTTCAATAATCATTGCATTGAGCTAGAATTATTTCTATGCCATTAGGTGATGGGAATCTTCTTGCACTCGTCTTCTGTTTCTGGATCGCGTCCTGACAGCCATTGTCATTCAAAGCTTTCCTGTCTGTTCCTGAGAGGAGTGATGGCCACAACATGGAACAACTCCTGTGAGTAATGGCTTCACCAGTAGGCTTGGATTTAGTGAATCCCCATGGACAAAGGGATGTAGCAGGTGCTCCATCCAAGAATTTTGATGTGCTGACACTCTAGTGTGAATGTGGAGGTGTTTCTTCCTCCTCCTCCTCTTCCTTTTCCTCCTCCTCCGCTGGTTCTTCGTCATCATCATCGTCCTCCTCCTCCCATTCCTCTTACTCCTGTTCTTCCTCCTCCTCCTCCTTCCTCCTCCTCCATCCTTCTCCCTGCTTCTATTACCTTCTGTTTTTCTTCCTCCTCTTCCTGTTATGCAGTTATGCTGTTAACACTCCTCTTCCTTACCCTCATCCTCCTGTTCCTTCTGTTCTTTTTCTTCATTTTCTTCCTCTTATTCCTCCTCCTCTCTTCCTCTTTCTCTTCCGCCTCATCCTCCTATCCCCCCTCCTACTTTTTCTTCCTTCACCTTCTCCTCCTCTTCTTCTTATTGCTGTTCCTTTTCCTATTTCTTCTCCTCCTGTTCCTCCTCCACCACCTCGTCTTCCTCCGCTTGCTCATTTCTC
This sequence comes from Gavia stellata, assembly GCF_030936135.1. Lineage (NCBI taxonomy): Eukaryota > Metazoa > Chordata > Aves > Gaviiformes > Gaviidae > Gavia > Gavia stellata. Next base: position 63,942 of record NW_026776880.1, read on the forward strand.
ATTTTTCTCCTCCTCCGCCACGTTCTGTTCCTTTTCATCCTCATCCTATTTTTTCCTCCTCCTTATCCTCATCTTCCTTCTTGTGTTCCTCCTTCTCTTTCTCCTTCAACTTTTCTTGCATTTTCTCTTCATCCATTTCCTTTTGTTTCTCCTCATCCTTTCCTTGCATTTTCTCCTGGCCAATTGTATGAGGTTCCACAAGGCCAAGTGCTGGGTCCTGCACTCAGGTTGTAACAACCCCATGCAACGCTCCAGGCTTGGGGAAGAGTGGCTGGAAAGCTGCCTGGCAGAAAAGGACCTGGGGGTGTTGGTCGACAGCCGGCTGAATATGAGCCAGCAGTGTGCCCAGGTGGCCAAGAAGGCCAATGGCATCCTGGCTTGTATCAGAAATGGTGTGGCCAGCAGGAGTAGGGAGGTGATCATGCCCCTGTACTCAGCGCTGGTGAGGCCGCACCTCAAATGCTGTGTTCAGTTTTGGGCCCCTCACTACAAGAAGGACATTGAGGTGCTGGAGCGTGTCCAGAGAAGGGCGACGAAGCTGGTGAGGGGTCTGGAGCACAAGTCTTGTGAGGAGCGGCTGAGGGAACTGGGGTTGTTTCGCCTGGAGAAGAGGAGGCTGAGGGGAGACCTCATCGCTCTCCACAACTACCTGAAAGGGGGTTATGGTGAAGTGGGTCTTGGTCTCTTCTCCCATGTAACTAGCGATAGAATGAGAGGAAATGGCCTCAAGCTGCGCCAGGGGAGGTTTATACTGGAAAGCACAGGAGGTGTAAGTCTTTACAGACTATTTTTTCTCCTTCACATATTCCCTTTAAATCATCTCTTCAACTCTTCCCAATAAGTATGTAGCTTTTGAAGATAACAGCTTTATAACAGATTTGAAGAGGTGCTTTTCTCCAAAGCTTTTCTGCTGTTATCTACATTAGGAAAAATGTCTTTACTGTGAGAATGGTGACACACTGGAATAAACTGCCCAGGGAAGTGGTGGAGTCACCCTCACTGGAGGTGTTCAAGGAACGTGTGGAGGTGGCATTGCGGGACATGGCTTAGTGGGCATGGCGGTGTGTGATGTGTGTTGGGTTTTTTTGTTTGTTTGTTTTTCTTTTTGTTGATGGTTGGACTTGATGATCTTACAGGTCTTTTCCAACCTTGGTGATTCTGTGATTCTGTGTGTGTGTGTGATTTGTTGCTCCTGTAATAAAAGAGTAAGCAAGTGTACCTAATTCCTCCTAACATGGGCATGACCAGGGTTCCCCCCACAGCCAAGGCCTAAAACTCACCACGGGGCGAAAGTGCGGGTGGACGGAGGAGTGGGTGGGTGCAGAGGCCGGACGGGCGTGGAGGCAGAAGGGGTCTCCAGCAGAAGCTGAGGGATGACTTTTTCCTGCTGTTGCAGCCACCTTTCTCCAGGAGCGGTCCGGGTCCTGGAAAGGCTGGAGCTGCATCAAGCAGGCTGGGACATATTCAAGCACGTCACTGAGACCAACAGGCAGCAGCAAGAGCTGCAGAGGCAGCTGCCCTGGTAAGTACCTCCAAACAGGGAAGGTGCTTCCCTTGGCTGCAGGGCCAGCCCGGGGCGGGGAAGAGGGGACTTCTCTGACACTCCACGAGAGACAGAAGCAGGTTTTAGAGCCTGGCGTTGGACTGGAGCTCCCTGACGAGGGAGAGGGGCTTGCTGGGCACCTGAATTGGCTTTTTGTGGGGGACCTGGCTGGAGAGAGAGGGACCCCTCTGATGGCTGGCTCTGCCCTTTCCAACCCAGAGTCTGTCCTCCCTTTGCAGAGGCCTGGCACCAAGACGCCTTGCCCCGAGGGGGGAATACCTGTTTGGGACAGCCAAGGTCTCGCCCCACCTGACTCAGCCCCAGGCTGATCCGCTGCACCGAAGGCAGAAGGGGCAGTATGGAAGAGGAGCAACACAGTAACTGAGCACTTGGGAACCTACTTGCAGAAGCCCCTCGCCGCTCCCGGCCCACCCGTGCGTAACCACACAGCATCACGCTGCGCCCCTGAAAGTAGGGCTGGGGCAGGGGAGGGCACCGGCCCGACCTGGACCCTCTCCACAGGCCACTTCTCCGCAGGCTGAGGGTGAGGCCACTTCTCCACAGGCTGAGGGCCGCCCCCCCACACCTGGGGGCTCCTACGCCTCAGCAGGAGCTGACGGCCGCAACCCCAGGCCCCCGCAGTCAGTGGCTCGGCCTGGTGCTGGTGTTACAGAACATCCCGAAACGCAGGGTCAAAGTAGTGTAAAAGGAATGGAAATAATGTGAAGAAGATACTTTGTAATGCGTGCACCTGGTATGTAGACATAAAATTACAGTTAAAAACTGTCTCCACTAACTAACGGTGAGGATTACCACAAGGTCAAAGTCTAGGAAAACAGAAGAGTGCGAAAACTGTTTTAAGGCTGACCTGCCTCATTGTCATGTGAAACCCACACGTCCTAGCTAGAAAACGCCCCCAACCCAAATAAGCCCCCTCCCCTCTGGGCATGCGTAGGGAATTGGAACTGTATCTGTAAGATGAAGTAAGAAAGGTACTAACCAATAGTTAGTTAAGGGGTAGGAGCAGTAGGCGTAACTAACTTTGTCACCTGTTTTAAATCCCTGTCATGATTTCAGCCCGGGGTGCATGCTGGCTGGAGAGATCCCCCACGCACCCGGCACCGAATGCAGTAATGCCTGCTCTTTAATAGACCAGTGTGAAGGGGTTTCATTCCCGATTTCGGTGACACTGGCACTGAGGGAGGGAGCAGGAGGGCGCCCGACCGGGGCCGGGCTGCAGCAGGGCTGGGCTGGGCACCCTCCGCCTGTTCGTGCTGCGAGGCCTCAGGGCGAGGGCCCGCGCCTTCCCCTGAGAAGGCCCAGCACGGCCCGCAGGGCGGGATGGGCCAGGAGCAGCTGTGCCGCGAGGGCCCAGACAGGCTGGGCTGGGGCCCCCCATCAGTGCTGATGTTCTGGGCTGAAAATGGGAAAATGGGGAAAAACTTTGCCGTGCGTGTTTACTGGAGGCTTGTGGCCTGATGCTCTCAGGCCCTGGGTGCCAGCGAGGCTTTCCAGATGGCTGAGTAACGCCGTGCGGCTGTGAGCGGTGGCACAAACTGCTCCGGTGGCCTCGGGTCCCTGGAGGGGGACGTGGATCGGGGACGGGGCTGGGAAGGGCTCTCGGGAGAAGGTCCTTGCTAGAACTGTTCGAGGACCATGAGTGAGTTCAAGTGATGGAGAATGGGGAAATCCTGCATTTCGGGGCCTGTGGGGATCCGCAGGGTGCTGCGTGTCTGGTCCCCGCCCCGCGGCGTGTCCCCAGCACGTGTCCCTGTGTCACAGCAGCCCTCTGTGAGGCGCCGCGCCCTGCAGTGGTGTCACAGTGGGCAGGCTCTATATCTTCCCAAGGGGCTGGTTCTGCCCCAGTTTCTCATGGCGTTCGCAGGAGGAGGACCCAGAGAGAGCAGTGCGTCCATCTGGGGGATCCTGCTGCCCTGAGGAGGATGAGAGCACTCAGAGGTGAGGCGGTGGTGGGGGGCTGGGGGCTGCTGCCTGCTGGGGGCTGCGTCCCCGTCACCTCTCATCCTGCTGCCAGGCACCTCCGAGAGGGCTCTGGCTCCATCCTCTCCCTGCCCTCCGTGGGGCAGCTGGGGACTGCTCAAAGACGACCTGGCCCGGCCAACTCTTGGTGGGGCTGCCCAGCCCCAGCCCTCCCAGCACCTCCTTGCAGGGTCCCATGTCCATGTCCCGCCCAGCTCGGGGCCCCCGTGCTGGACTCGCTCTAGCACATTGCTGCCATTCTGTCACTGGGGAGCCCAGAATGGATCCAGTCCCCCAGTGTGGTATTCCCAGTGCGGTCTTCCCAGTGCCGCAGTGAGGGGAAGACTCCCTTCCCTCGTCCCACTGACTGCCCTCTTGCCAGTACAGCCCAGCACGGGCTGTTAGTGCTGGGAGAGGCTGGGAAGATCCTCTCCCCTCCCTGGTGCAAAGCCCTGCAGCCAGCAAAACCATTTCTTTCTTTTCTTCCAGCTCTCTGCCCGTGCTTTGGTTCTCAGTCCAGACCTGCACATCCTGAGGATGGAGGCAGGGCAAAGAAGGCTGTCCCTGAAGCCGTCACTACCTTTGTGGCTAGCGGGGCTTCTCTGCTAAAGCGGCTGCAAGACCATGAGGTGAGACAAGGGGGCTCGAGGGCTCCCCTCCAAGCCCTTGACTTCCCCAGGTGCCGTGGCAGAGGGGGATCTCGCCTGATGGCACCTCTGCCCTCCTGCAGGCGCTTCGTCCCCAAGCGCCGATCCTGCCGCTCCAGCTGGACTAATGCCACTGCTCCCTCCCTCCTTTCCCTGGGAGCTTGCAGTGCTCTCCTGGACAAGGCAAAGCCTCTGGCATAAATCCCAGCATCTCTCCAGCACCTTTGCCCAAGCGCTCAAGGCCCCACTTTAGCTTTGGTTCCAGAACTGTCCCAGCGCCTGGGCTCCTGCCTGTGCGAGGGGAGCGACACTGTGCCCCAAGGTGCAGGGAGTTCATGGCTCCCCCTCCTCAGGGACTGGTCTCATTCCCACATCTTCCTCTTCCTCGCCTGGCACTGTCCGTCTGACCTCCACCATCCCCCATCCTCAGGACCGACTTCCTAGGCTCCCGCATGGCCCTTTACCCTGGTGGAATCAACCTCCCTGTCTGGCTCTCTGGTAGTGTTAGAGGTGCTGTGGAAGATCTTGCCGTTCCCCATGGCTGTCTTGACCGATGCCTGCAGCTCGTACCTCGTGCCCATGGCAGAGAGATGATTTGGGGGGCAGTAGGTCTCTCTCGTGGGTCCCTGGCAATGAGGGCAAAGCAAGTCCCATCACTCCTATGTGTGGTCTGTCCCCAGGGTGACCGAGTGGAGACATACCGGGAGCTGGAGAGCTTCTTGCAAGGAGACGATGGCAGTTTGCAGAGCGGTGTCGTGAACCGCCTGATAGCAGAGGTGTCCAGTGACATGCGAGCAGCCCAGGTGAGCTTGTTCTCTTTCAAGGCCGCCAAAGCAGCCTGCCTCTGGCCCTGGTTTTTGGGGAAATCCAGAGCAGCACAGAGATGTTCCTCAACTATTCAGACCCAGTGGAGGTCCGAAGGGGACTCCTCCTTATAGGGAATTTGAAGAGGAGATGCAGAGAGTAGTGCAGAGAGGTGGACGCGGGGCTGTTTCTAACTGAGCGAGAGCTGGGTTCAAGCTCACTTGAGGAACAGCCCTGGGAACCCAGCAGCCCCGTGGAGAGGCCCCAGGGGGTCCTTGAGTCTGTGACAGTTTGTTCCTGGCATCTCTGCAGAGAGGGAGAGAAGGCAGCAGCACAGGGCTGTGCTAGGGAAAAGCCTCCCGCGTCTCACTGGGGAGCTGCTCGCCTACCCCAGGGTACAAGAGGCAGCAGGCGCCCGGCCTGAGCAAACTGCCCCGAGGGGTCTTGCAGGGGAGACAGGGGCGTTCAGCCTGTCCGAGTGCCTCAGCCTTTTTCTCGGGAGTGTTTAACTTGTGGCACTTTTTCAGGGTGTGACAGATGATGTGAAGATGGCTGCTAGCGACGTCCTGGTGGCTCTGGCCCGCTCCCGCTTCCACTTTGTCATGTCTGAGCTCCAGAGCCACCTGAAGGCCATGGGGAAGGTCCCTGATGAGATCGTGCTCCTCACCTTGGGCAAAATGGCCCGCAGCTACGGTACGGCACCCTGGGCCTCTTGGTTTGGGTAGGGGTCTGTGATAACGGGGAGAAAGCACCCTCCCCCTTCCTGAAGGCTCTGTGTTGAACTGGGGGGCTATGAAGTCGCCATGCCTCCTTGCTCTGTGCCAGGGCTGGCCGGCAGCTCTGCCTTACTAGCCCAGTCCTGGTTCCTGGAGGGTGGGAACCCACTGGAGACAAACCTGCAGGGTCTCTGCCCCGCACTGTCCTCCCCATTTCCCTAAAGGGCTTTCCTGTGTCCCCCTTGGGGAAGGCAGCCCTCCCCACACCCTCTGGCATGTCCCACATGGCCCAGCAGCCCCAGCCTTGCCAGGGATCGACCCCAGTCTCCCGTGTCTCTCACTGACCCTCTCGGTCCCTCTGTCCCTGCCTTCTCTGCAGCCCTGCGGTGCATCCCCTTCGTGGGAATGACGCTGCTTGCCCTGCGTGCCATGCTGAGCCGGGTGGGGAGTGGCCGGATCCTGCGCGCCGTCTGCAGTGGTGAGTGTCGGCTCCTTAGCTGGGGTCCCAGGGTCAGGGGCTGGGGTGGCCGTTGATGCCTCCATGTGATCTCAGAGGGAACATGGCAGGTGTCAGCCCACAGTGAGGTCAGGCCTTGGCGATCCCAAACCGCTGTGAGTGTGCAGAAGGAGCGGGAGAAGCCCCGGAGGTTTCTGTGGGTAGGACGTGACGGTGCTGCACAGGGGAACTCCTGGGTCCCTTCCCATGGCTTCTGTTCCCCTGTTTCCCCTGGGAAATACTGGAGGGGAACAGGCCATTGAGGAGGAAAAGGATGGGGAGGAGGAGAGAAACAGTGGGGTGTTTGAAACCAGACACCTCAAGGGCACAGCTTGGCCTCAGATGCAGATCTGGTCCTGGGCTGAGCCCTGCCGAGCCTGGGACCATCCTTAGAGCAGGCTTGGGTGAGGGTGCAAGGTACCGTCCCTGCTGCAGACTCTCACGTGCTGCCCTTCCCTTTCTCCTGGTGCAGTTCTGGAGCAATGGTCAAAAGGGGTCAATACATACTTCAGCAGCCGGGAGCAATGCCCCTTCCCTCGCAATGTGGAAGCGCAGCTCTGTGAAGACATTTACCCAGTCTTCCGTTACGCGCTGGTAAATTGGCTGGGCTGCGAGGAAGAAGAGGTAAGAAGTGCTGCTTTCCACGCCTGGGGCCACAGCGGGGATGTCCACGTTGGTGGGTCTGTCTGTGGCTGGTGGGGTGTGAGCAGAAGGGCGAGGGGAGGGAGCGGTCTGAATGAGAAAGCATCCCAGGCCGGGAGCCTGCTGTCACTGTGCCTGGGGCTGGAGGCTCTCTGGCAGGAAGCAGCTGAGTCCTGGGGCCTTTCTGCAGGGAGGGCTGGGGTGCGAGCGTGGGGAACTGCTCTCTCTCCTCTGGAGTGAGCCCTTCTGCTGCAGGGCAGAAGGGAAAGGGAAACCCCTCCCAGTGGGAAGGGCAGACTGGTGTGCAGGCGATGCTGAGTGCTAGGCAGACCTTCAGCCCTCCAAGCAGAGCCTCTCCCTTCCCTCTTCAGGACAAGCAGGCTGTGCTCAGGGCGGTGGCTGCCATGATGGAGGTCCTGCTGCGTGAGGAGCAGCACCGCGAGCATGCCTGGGAGCAGCTCCTCTGGCTGCTGCACCAATCTGAGGAGGTCCGAGACACCTCCCGGGTCAACAAGGTGAGGTGTTGCGCAGGGCCCGGCGTGGCTGCTGGGGTGGGTCTGCGCGAGTGCCACGAGGCACTGGGGAGCTGTGGGGTGCCAGGAGGAGCTGGGAAGGCCTTAGAGAAGGAACAGGGAGGGGGAGAGCAGAGGAGGCTTGAGACTTCCCCACACTCTTTGGGCAAGAAAAGAGAAATGCGGGGAGGGGCCAGAAGGGAGGCAAGAGTCCCTGGGGCTCGTCTTCTCAGGAAGGGAGGCATTGCCATCTCTGTAGGGCTCTGTGTGTGGGAAGAGCTTTGCCCTAATGCCCAGCGCTATGTCCAGTCCTGTCCAGTGAGGGCTGAGGTCTGATGAGTGGGAAGTGCCGGGAAACGGAGTTGTCAACAGCGGGCTCTGTTCAGAGGAAAGAGACCCTGCCGATGCTGCTCTGAGGGGAGGGCAAACAAGAAGCCCCATCCAGGAGGGTTTGTGGTTTTCCCTGGGAGCTGCTGTTAGGGACTCCCCTTCTCCCAGATGTGCCTTTAGGTAGCTTTAGCCTCCTCTTCCTCCCCCGTTGTCTCACAGACCTTCCTGCAGGCCAGGAACATGGCAGGATTTGTGAGACAGGTGCCACGTAGGTTCCTTAAGGCTGCAGGAGGCCTGATCCTGGCTGTTCGGAATGGGCCTGAGGGGCAGCCCTGTTCCCACAGTGATTTCCCTCTCAGCCAAGTCGCAGCAGGACTCTGGGAGAGGAGGGCAGAGAGCACCCTTTCTTTTCAGTCCCCCTCAATGCTGATGCAGATTTCTTTAAAACAGACCTTGTTCCCACAGCTCCCTGACGTGACCAAAGAGCCTGGCCTGGCCCCTAAGGCAGAACTTCCCCGCTGCATCGCGCTGCAGGGTAAGGAGAGGAGACTGGGCGATCCCCCGTCGTGCTGTGGCGGCTCTCTCCCTGTCCTCGGCAGTCAGAGGCAGCTGCCTGCTAGTGCAGAATGCGATTTCTTCCCTGCAGCACGAATATGCCCTGAGGAGACGGGCATGTTTCTGCACTCCCCGGAGAGCGGTGGGAGCAAGGCCGGTCGCGTGGCAGCCCTGGGCCTGCTGGGAGCGCTGGCCCACTCTGACGGTCAGTGCCATGGGCAGGGACAGAAGGCAGGGGTTGGGGCTGCTGGGCTGAGAGCAGGAACGGGCTGAAAGCGGTGCACCTGCACCCAAAAGGAGCTGCAAAGAGCGGGTCCCCCAGCCGAGCTGATGCCCTGCGACAGGGCTCGAGCTCTCCTCCGGCAGTTAGAAATGGTGGCACACCAGGGATGATGCTCCAAGCTCAGTAACACGGGCAGGCTGGTGGGTGGGCGGGTGGGCTGGTGCACAGGAGCTGCTTGTACCCAAGTCATTTCTCACGTGCTCTGTGTTACCATATTACCATAGCTTTCAGTCCCTATAAAACAGCTGTGCCTCTGGAAATGGAGTCGCTCTGGCTATGCCGCTGCCTCCTGTGAAGTCAGAGTCAGGCCCCGCTTTTCTGTCCCGTTGGTGTGCGAAAAACTTGGAAGCTTCTGCCATTGGGGCTCTGCCTCAATGCACACCTCTCCATATCTCTTCCAGCACCTGCAGTGAAAGAGAAGCTGCCCCAGGTGATGGAGGCCATGGGGTCAGTGTGCAACGACCCCAGTGCCCAGGTGAGCTGGTTTGGGAAGGGACAGTGCCACCAGGGGAGGCAGAGGAAGCCTTTCCCTCAGGGCAGAGCTGGGGTGCCTGGGGAAGTGCCGGCACATTGCCCAGGCAGTGGGTGATGGCTCGTCCCCGGGGAGAGCTGGCAGAGTGGAGCGGGGAGGTCGCTGTGCTCTGTGGGGCAAATGCCCGTCCAGCCTGGTGCTAAAGCCCAGCCCTGATGGCAGGAGCGAAAGCTTCTGCCATGCGCTTGTCATCTCTCCGCAAGCCACAAAGGCTGCCCCCAAGCAAAGGTGGCTTCCCTTTGGGTTTTGAACAGGAGGACCGTAACCACACTCTCCCCTGGCAGGTGCGGAGGGCAGTTCTGGAGTTCATCCGGGAGCTGCTCAGCTCCGGCTCCCAGAGCTGCTGGGCATGGGATGTGGTGGGGCACATCTTCAGCGAGTTCAGCCGGACCTCAGGCAGACTGGTAAGGGCAGAGCAGGACACCTGGGGCTTCCAGCAGTGCCTGGCTTGCACTGAGAGCTTCTGCAGGCATCCTTGAGCATGGAGAGCTCCACGCTGCAGGGCCATCAGCGCCGGCGCTGCCATTGGAATGACCTGCAAATGGCTGTTCCTCGTGTGTGTGTGTGCTGATGTTGGTGGAGACGTCAGTGAATGATGAGGGTTTGCACCCGGGCGTGCCACCTGGGACTGTGGGTCTGCCTGCGCACCCCACAGGCTGAGCTGTGCCCACAGACACCTTCAGCAAAGCTGCCTTGCAAAGGGAGGGGTCTTCTAGGGACAGGACATCCTCCATCCTTAAGTGCTCACAGACAATCAGCAAAACACAGCCACTGCAGCCAGATGGGCCTGGCTAGAGGATCTTTCTGTGGTGTTCTCATACTCTGGCCCTCCAAAGCATGCCCTGCCCATCCAATAGCAGTCTGGGGACCCGCATCCCTTCTGGCAAGGGGACAGGCCGTCTGGCAGTCCCTTTGGTGAGTGTTTCCAGCTGGGTGCCCAGGAGATGAAGGATGGGCATGGCTGAGCCTTTTGCTGACTTGCTGAGGATCTTCCCTCTGGCTAGAGCCTCCCTCCAACCAGGGGATCTGTGGGTGTTGCTTTGCTCCAGGGCTCGGGGAGGCTCTGCTTTGGGAGCAGGGCAAAGGAAAGAGCCAGCTTCTCCTCCACATCTGTCGGGCTGGGCGTGCTGCTGCCAGGGCTGGCATCGAGCACAGCCCTGCTGAAGGGCACGTTCCTCACCATGGCACGCCAGCAGCATTTGGGCCCTGGGGGACCGTGCAGACAAGCAGTGTCTCTTTCTGCTCCCAGGCTTCCTAGTCCTTCCCAGGGTCTGGGAAGTGGTTCCCGAGCTGGGTCTGGCCATTTTTGTCCTCCTTCAGGAGGTCAGTGGTCCTGGGAGGTTGGCGCAGGAGCACTGGTGAGGCCATGCCTGAGCCTTGTCGGTCGGGAGCTGAGAGTAACAGGGGTTTTGCCAACTCTGTCTTACAGGTGGCAGGAGGCCTTTTTGCCTGGGTAACACCGGAGGAAGGAGCTCTTCGAGCCCTGTGTGTGGATATCCTGGGCTCGCTGGACGTCTCTCTGAGAGGGATGACCAAAGTAAGTCACCCTGTGCCCTGCTGCTGTGGCCACTTCTTGCCTTCAGGACATTTTTCTTCATGCTTCCCCATGCTGTGAACCTCTTCCCTCACATGTGCTGAAGCACACAAGGCTCAGGGAACCGCAGACTGTCACTTTTGTCTTTGAGCTGAATAGAAATGCTGATGTGGTTAATTGCCCGGTTCTTCTCTGCAGCTCCTGTGGCCGAGGTTGCTGCAGTACGTAGTGCCAGCCCAGTACAGCGGCATGCTGATCCCACTCTCCCGCTGTCTCCGAGCCCTAGTTGAGAGACGGGAGAGCGCAGGGTGTGAAGAAGACGAGGAGGAGCCTGACGCCGTGGACTCCCAGGAGCGAGGTAGAAGCTAATGGGTTCAGCCAGGGGCTTGGCCAGTCTGTGTCTACATGCACCGTGCCAGCCCTCAGCAGAAGCCTGGGAGAACCAAAGGGCGGAGCCAGGCTCTGCTGCTGGGCACGAGGGGCTCTGCCCTGCATTGCCCCTTGCCCAGCGCAGAGGCCTGCCTCTCCTGCTCGCAGCACTCTCCTGGCGAGCCGGGGCTTGTTCCTGGCCATGCTGGAGCTGCCTTCGTCCCGTGCTGGGCAGCCCTGGGGATTTCTCCCGGGTCAGCGCCGTGGCAGCACAGCTGCTCTCAGCCCTCAGCCCTGTGCAGGGCATCGGAGGCGCGATGGGCAGGGCACGGAGGGGGCTTGTTGGCTCACCCAGCCTTTCTTCCTCCCCACAGCCCGGCTGCCGGCTCCCCAGGCCCTGCTGGCTCGACTGCTGGTGAGTAGTGGGGCCCGGGGGAAAGAGCTTTTCTGGCCAGGGGTGGTGGGGGAGCCCAGGGCAGAGATGCTGTTGAGGCCCGTGCCGGGATCCCCCAAGGAGGAGGCAGTGTGCCTGAGACTGCCTGGGCCTGTCCGGTATCCCACTCCTTTCTTGGGGCTAGCAGCACCCCGGGTGCAGGAGCGGCATCGAGCTCCCTCCCTCCCTCCCGGGAAAAACTGCAGCTCTGGTGGCAGGAGTGACCCTTCTCTCCTGCCCTCGCCTAGGTGGTGGCAGCAGCTCCTCACAAGAGCGGCGAACGTGCAGTCGCTGCCTTGCAGCTGCTGCAGGCCCTGCATGGCAGGATACACCGAGCCTTGGGGGTGGTGTGGACTACCGAGATCCCCCTCCTGCTGCAGTACTTGGAAGGTAAAGTGCGGGTGGGGAGGGAGAGGCTGGGGGGAGGGAAGGGGGTCAGGAAAATGCAGCTTCCCAGCGTGACGGAGGAGAATTGTCCCCAGTTCCCCAGCACTTGCTCTGCAGCCTTTCCCCTTCCAGGGAGCCAAAGCTGAGGCTGGGGGCAGCCGTCCCCCAGTGTCGATTTGGCCCAGGGGATGGATGGGGCTGTTGATGTCCTTTTGGAGGGCAGGTCTTGGCGGCACCCCCATGTCCTGGCCGGGACGGTGTTTGGGGGAGGGACAGGACTGGTGCTCCTGGAGGGGGTGCAGCCCCTGGCTTTGGAGAACAAAGTTGCCAGGCCAGGCCAGGTTTGCAGCAGCTGTCCTTGGCAATAGCCTGGGAGAAGAGCTGCAAATCAGTGGCCCTGACAAATGTTCCTGGGATCCCTCCTGTGTCTTTGGCCTCACAAGGGCTTTGGTGTAGGTGCTTGTAGGCCCTTTCTAGCCTGATGGCCTGGGAATGTTGGGAGGTCTGACCGCAGAGGAGACCACAGGGCTCGTCTTTGGTGTGAGCTTAAATAGCAGCGAGGGCTTTTGCTTCCTCTTGCTTTCTAGGGAAAACCAAGAGGTGCCTGGACTCTGCAGAGTGGGAGCATTGTGTGCTCAAGGTACAGCATCCTTGGGGGGTGTCACAAATAGAGGGGGAGAAGAGGGAACAGACAAAGTTGTGGGAGGAAGCTCGGGGCTGCCTGTGTAGGCAGCAGGAGGTGGGGGCACCTCCTGAGTGCCCTGTGCCTCCCCCCGCAGTAGGTGCCTGCCCACTCAGAGGAGCTGCTGTCTGCGCACGTGCCACGGCTGATGGCTAATGCCCTCTATCGCTGTGGCACATGCCTTAGCACTGCCTCCTCCTCTATGTCTGGCATGCTGGGAGGGTCTCGCCTGAGGTGTTAGGGGAAGAGGGAGGCTGGTGAAAAGAGGGCTGGGTGGGGCAGGGGAAGAGTCTGCCGTTCCCAGTAGCTCCCCCCAGCAGTGTCCCGGGACATGCGAGCGTAGAAAGCATCCTGGCCAAGGGCAGGGGAACACTCGCTTCCTCTCTGTTCCCCACAGTTCCTGCGAGCGTCGCTGGAGCCCATCGAGGACAGGGCCTGGACCATGGGCCTGAGCCAGGAGCTGAGCCAGCAGCTGGGCAGCTCTGCCCCCGGCTCCTGGGAGAAGGTGTGTCTCCTGCCCCGCGCCAGGGCTGGGGCTCTGCCCACGCAGGCGGTTTTCATTGCTTCCCCTTCTCTTGCCCCCAAAATGCGCCTCCCTGGGCTACTCCAGTGGCTGGCTACCACCAGGGGTGGTCGGGTCTGTCTGGGGCCAGACCTTTCCTGACAGGTCGGGCCGTGACCACATCTCGGACGTGGCCTCTTCTCTTGCAGCTTTTCCTGTACAAGGCCCTTGGGACAGTGCTGGCAGCTTGTCAGGATCTCAGACACGTCCAAGGGCAGGTGCTGAGGTTCCTGCAGGAGACAAACCCTGTGCAGCTGTCTGAAGCCCAGGTGAGGTGATGTTCATGTCCTGCGCATCCCCTGCCTGTTCCTGGGGGAGAGGCAGGGCTGCTCCAGACCTCGATTTCCCCCATGCTGCCATTTCCCCCTTGCCGCAATGTCCTGCCTGGCCGTTGTTGCTGGCCATGGCCGAGTGCCTGGGCTGGAGCCAACTCCCTGTTTCTCTGTGGTTGCAGGGAATGATTTCTGTTGTGTCCCACACGGCTGAGAGCCACTTCCATCTGGTCTTGGACACGGTGAACATGTTCTCCAGGGCTTTCACCAGAGGCTGGTTTTATCAGACTTCCATGGGCTGGAAGGTAAAGGAGCCAGGGTTTCCCTGTTTGGCTTTCCTTTTTTGGCCTTCTTTCACTTCTACACCTGCAGCAGCCAAGTTGTGGCAGCTGCCTTGAGATAAGCATTCGTGTAAGAGCTAGCCGAGACCTCTGTTTCAGAGGGGACGTCCTGGCATTGGGGCCCCTGAGGTGTCTTTGGAGAGGAGGGGGTTTGACACCGGGTGGATCAGAGCCACCCAGCTGGGGCAGCTGCAGCGGTTGCTTGCTTGCAGCCATCTTGCCCCTGACTTAACTTCAGCAGGAGCTGGCGACAAGGGGGTGGGCACGGTGTGACACTCTGACCCTTCCCCAAAGCTGAGGGCCAAGAGCAGGAGCCTGGTGAAGTCTCGCTGGCTCTGCTCCCCACCTGGGGGCTGTGGGGAAGCCTTTCAGGGCAGGGCAGGGCCCTACAGAGAGAGCGGTGCAGCCTGGCCTGGGGAGGTGAGCAGAGTGGGCTCATCTGCACCCCTGACGAGCACGGGCTGCGTGTCTGAGCAGGACCGTGACAGGCTCTGTCAGATACCTTTCCACAGAAAGGTTCCAGGCAGCTCCCCGACCTCTCAAATCAGTGGTAAAAGAGCCAGCAGTGTGTGCGATGCTGGCTGCCCCTCGTCCCCATCCCCATGCGAGATCCCAAGCTGTGGGATGGGAACAACTTCTGGCCTTGGAACTCGCAGCTCGAGGAGTGGCTTGGGGAGCTGCTGGGAGGTGCCCAGGGAAACAAGGAGCTGGTGAGGGTGCGGGGCAGGGCCTGCCGCAGGAGCCTGCCAGAGTCCCGGGGCTGACCTCTCAGGGCATCTCTGTTGACACAGGTCCAGCAGTGGCAGAAGATGGAGAGCGCCCAGGCCATTCGTGCTGCTCTGATGCGCACCTACAGCGGCATTGCACTGCGTGCCCCCAAGGAGCAGCTGCTCACCCGCGTGGATAAAGAAATCGTGGGCAACATCCTGCGGCTCTCCAGAGCTAAACAGAGGGTAGGAGCATGGGGCACACAGGGCAGGGATGCCTGGGTGTCCCAGCTCCAGCCCCTTGGGGCTGGGGTGCACTGAGGTGGACAGTCCCTTTCTAAAGATCTCCCAAGGAAGGGTTTGTCCTCAACATCCAGATCCAGCCCCCCATGGGTTTCCCCTGCCCATGCTCTTCTTCCACCTCTCAGCCCTTCAAAGAGTTGAAGGGGTGCTTTGCTCTCTTTGGCCTCAGGACTTGCAGCTCAAGCTCGCCCTGGTGCAGAGCATCACCGAGGTCAGCTGTGCCATCCAGGCTGTGGGCAACTGCGGCAGCTTTGAGCTGTCCTTAAAGCAGGAGGCAACGTGGACCTTGCTGGTGAGTGCCTGTAGCCGGGGCGGTCGCACGGGGGAGTTTTGGGCTGTGCCATCGGACTCCTTACCCCAGAGGCACGATGGTCTCTGGGCTTCACGTGAGCTCCTGGAGCTGTGTCCGGAGCTGGTGGGGCTCTTGAGTGCTGGTGCTGGGTGGCTGTGGTTGGGGAGCAGGGGCCCTCCTGCGGTGCCTTTGGGGATGTGTGGGGGTGACGGGGCAGTGTCTGCCCAGGCCTGGCAGCAGAACGTGTCCCCAGGGGAGGCGGGAGGGCCGTCCCGTGCCCCTGCCAACTCTGTGCTTCTCTCTCTGGGACTTGCAGGACTGGATCAAGGGGGAGCCCTGGGACTCCCTGGTGTATGGAGTGTTCCAGGCCCTGGAGGAGTTGAGGTGAGATCTGTTCCCCGGGCTGTGGGGACTCCCAGTGTGCCCCATCCCAGCTGGCTGGGGCAGCCCCAGTGGCCTTGAGCATGGGGCCGGGAGCTGCTGGGGCTGTGGAGTGGGAGGGTGTCCCCCATGTCGGGTGTCTCCCACAGGAAGGGAGCCCCCGGGATTCCTTAACCTGGGGGCAGGGGTTTGCCTGCTGCCTGGGAGGAGGCAGGAATTGCTGGCGCTGAAGGCAGTGCTCGCTGGCATGGGCGGGGGTGTTGGATTTGGGGCCCTCGATTAGGAGGAACCCAGGTGTGGTTTGAGCCACTCTGGAGATAGTAAATCTCCTTTGTGTTTTCTCTTCCTTTTTCCTCTGGCCAGCAAGCTGAGGCCACCTCTGAGGCGGGAGGAAAATCACAAGCTGCTGGCAGTGTGCTGCCAGACTGTCTTGTCCTGTCCTTCCAAGGAGCGGATGAAAAAGGGCAGGAAGACAGTGAGGGCAGCTGTGAACATGCAGGTACCCGCTGGCCAGTGCCTGCCCACCCCTGGGTCAGGATCCCACCTCAGTGCACCCCGGCAGCCCCCATGATGCAGAACCTCAGCTCTGCTTTCCTGCTTTCAGCTCCTGCACAGGAGATGTGTGGAAGATCTGGGCCATCTCCTAGAAACCTTTCTGGAGGCAGAGGTGACCTCTGCCTGCTTTGATGACGTGGTCCATGTGAGTAGCCGTGCGGCAAGAGGGAAAGTGTTGCAGGGGCAGAGAGTGGAGGCCTTAGAGGGTGTTAGGAGGTGGATACCTTTCCTGCGGGAACGTGGGGCTTTGGCTCCTTGCTCTGAGGCTGTGCATCTGGCCGGGGCCAGGGGCTGAGCTGGGGGACGGGAGCGCCCGGCCACTGCAGCCTCAGGCCAGGCAGAGCAGTGGGCCCTGTTGGAGGGAAAGCCCAGAGCCAGCCCTGAGCTGGCTGAGAGCAGCCTGGAGGAAGGCTGGAGTGGGGAGATGCTGGCAGGGTAGCAACAGCAGGCTCAGGGCAGAGGCGGCTGGAGGGAGCGAGGCAGTGGAGGCAGCAGTGCCAGTGCTCGGTGGGGCACTGGGAAGGGGCCAGAGAAGGAGGGAGTTGGAGAGGGATCTCCGGGAGAGAAAGATGCCTGTTGTGAGAGAGATGCACCCTGCCTCAGGTCCTGAAGGGCTGGCTCACCTCAGCCAAAGAATGGGAGCGGGAGAGAGCCCTGCAGGTTTGTGCCCATGTGCTGGGAGCTTGCAAGGAGCGATTCGAGCTCATGGTGAGTAGAGCCCCCTCGCGTGCCCTGGCGCCCTTTTCCCACCATTCATGGCCCCAGAAGGGAACCCTGCCCAACTGGGTGCTGGGTTTTGGGGCTCCAGGGATTACGGGGCAGCCCTTCTGCCTGCCCCTCTGCCCGGTCGCTGCTCAGGGAGCAGGATGGGCGATAGAAGCGAGCGGGTGCTGGGGCTGCCTGCGACCCTTTTCCTGCTGCTCTCCCCTGCAGAGAGGACGTCCTTGCAAGCGGTTCGGCTCCCTGGTGGGATTGCTGGCAACTCTGACCAGCGACTGCCTGGCCACGTCCCGCCAGAGGGCATGGGTCTGCCTTGGCTACCTTCTCCAAATGCAAGGTAAGGAGAGTGGGCGCTTCCCAGCCTTGCTCAGCCTGATCCTCCCTCCCTTCCCGGCCTGGCACCACTGGGATCCTGCAGGGCCAGGCCCTGTCCCCAGGAGGGAAGCGGGAGGCAACGTGCTTGGCTGGTTTTGTGCCCCCACCCTGTTAGCCCTCTGCCTCCCTGGACATGTCAGGAAGGATCCCTGGGAGAGGGTCGCTGAGTCCCACCTCCGCAGCGCATGTGTGCGGTTGGTCAGGGCCATCCCCCACTGCTGTCTGAGAGCAGGACATTGCCACCAATGCTGGGGACTGTCCCCCTCCATGTCTGCCCCCCTCCATGTTCCAGGAGAGACAGAGGGTGGTCAGACAACTCGCTCGGATGAGGCCCCTGACATTCCAGAGGGTGCCTTCCCCCTTGCTCCCTGCCTTGAGCCTGGAGAGACAGGCAGCTCCCCAGGCAAACTATCCAAACTCATCGCCGCCAGGGAAGAACTCTCCTGCTGAGCACAAGAGAGGAAACCAATTTGCTGCCCAGAGCAAACTGGGCAGGGAAGAGGGATCTGAACTGCAGGCCCGGGGCGTGCCGCAAAGGGTTGTGTTTGAACCGTTTCCTCTTCAGGCAGCAGGGTCTGCCTGTGCTGAGGCAGTCACGGGGAGGTTTCCTGCCTCCCAGAGACAATGGTGGCCTGTGTGGGAACAGGGGACACAGCTGCTGGGATCAGAGGCCAGTAGCTGCTGAAACCCTGAAGCCCCAACAAATGGTTCGAGGAGGAAGAGGGCTCTTTCCAGCCCGGGATTTGTCAGCCATTTATCGGGCTCAGGAAATCCTGCTGCACCGAGTTCAGGAGGGCCCTGGGTTTCCCTGTGGCTTTCACTGCCACCCCCTGGGTTCTCCTTTAGCAGTATCTAGGGCCAGAGGTTGCCTTTCTGTGGGCGTGACTCCCCTTTTCTTCTGGTGTTTGTTCCAGCCAGGACCATGGAGGTGGTGCCTCAGGCAGATGAGATCAGGTGCCTTGGTGAGGAGCTGAACAGCCCAGACACCGTGCAGACCTGCGCCAAAATAGCAAAGGTAACTGGCCCCAAAAGAGCGGGGTGGGGGCCCAGCTCCTGGGCTCCTGCACATCTCCCTGCTCCCCTCCAGCATCCCTCGCTGTGTCCAGAGCAAGCTGTCCAGGATGGCTGTTGTTAGCAAGTAGCAGGAGGCTTTGAGACAAGACTGTCCTTCAGGCATGCTGGAGCAGATACCGTATATGTGTGCGTGTGTGATTGCTCTTGTCAGAATACAAATTTGGTACATAATAAGCAAACAACATGGGGGGCGACACTTCCCAATCGGGTAGCTGCATCAGATGTAAACAGCACTGTATGCATAGCAGGAGGAAAAAGTGATTGCCCCCTGCACGACTGCCGAACTAACAGTTCTGTCAAGTTTCCTTTCCATTCTGAATTGCTGGAGCAGAGCTGTGACGTGGTCTCTCTTGTTCCTGACTTCTCTCCAGGCTGTTTGCAAGTGCATCCCTCCAGCGCAGGCTACGGACTTTCTGACTGCGGTCCTGCCCAGCTTGCTGCACGTCACACCCACGTGTGTGAAGCCACTATGGAAGTGGGTGTTCATCTTCCTGGTGGAATGCAGGAAGGAAATAGTCCAGGAGGTAAAGGCGACCTTTTTCCCATTCGACTTTGTCTTTGCTCCTGTTGGCTGTTTAACGACACCCTGTGCAGTTGGCACAGGCTCAAGAAATGCCACCTGTGTGTCGAGCCAAGGGGCTGCTGAAGGAGTCAGGTGCCCTTGCAGAGGCCCTGCAAGGCGACTTCAGGGTCTCAAAGAGCGTGTTTGGTTTTGCTCTTGCATCACTACACACATGTGGGGAGAGTTCTTCAAGCGTTGGGTGTGAAACGTGCCCGTGTCCTCTGTGTGCACAAGGGCACGCAGCTGCTCGTACGGTTGGGCCCAGGCACATGCAGTGACTGAGTCTGTGCGTGTGAGCGCGTGCATGTGTGCGTACGTGTGCACAGTTGCCAAGAGCACACCCAGCTCCAGACGTGAGCCAGGGCCAGGCAGGGTGGAAGGGGTGAGGTTTCAAGCTAGGTCTGGACTCTGTGTCACGGGAGCAGGCACTGCTCCTGTGCTGAATGACTGTGTCTGGGCCCCGCAGGAGGGGGTAAAGGATGCACCGAGCCCTTCTTTCTCCTCCATTTCCATTCAGGTGCCAAAAATCCTGAAGACCCTTTGCACCTACATGCGGCAGAGCACCCACAGGCCCTTCCTGCTGTGGGCCGTGTTTCTCCTCGCCCACTTTCACCAGGAGCCCGTCATCAGCAGTCTCCTCCGGAAAGGTCTGCCCATGGACAGGTACGTGCACCAGCCACTTCCCCACTGTAGTCAAACAGAGACCCCACAGCTTGCGTGCACTGGGGTGGCCCAGTTAAGAAGCAGGTCTTTTTTCTGCCTGAGCTGTCTTGAGTGTTGCAAGACTGCGTGCTTGTGTCTCTGCCGTGACTGGGGCGTTGTAAGCCCCATTGCAGAGGAGGAGAAGGTTTGAGGGCACTGCAGGACTGCGAAGATACGGGCTCAGGGGTGAACATCTGTTCCCTTGCAGTGACACGGTGGAGCTGTGGAGGAGCCTGGGGAGAAGCACCATTGGGATTCAGGTCCTGAGGTGCTTAGTGGAGAAACTAAACAGAGCACGAAACAACTGCCTGGGGACCAACTCCTCCGCTTGTGAGTGGCACAACCATGAGACTGCTCTGGAGACTTTGATGGTACGTTCAATGGCAGACACGTTTCTGTAGCTTTGCATCTGCTTTGTAACTCCTGCTTCGGAAAAGGGGGAGTCAGGTGCCCTTTGCAGATGCCCCTGGAGACTCCCAGGGCGCTGTGCTGGGCCGGCCTCAAGCAGTGTGGGGAGCTGGGACAGTGTTGTGCTCCTGAGCCACAAGGCTGTCGCAGAAGTGACAATTGCGGACAGTAACCCCCCTGCCCCAGGCAGGCAGGGGAACCAGGCTGGTGGGAAAAGGCCTTGCCTGAAGAGGGGCTTCTTGGTCACGTTTCTCTGCAGATCACCCGTGCCATCTCCGAAGTGGTGCTTGCCCTGAGGAGCACGGAGGAGCTCAGGCAGCTGCTTCCCCACCTCCTTCCCAGCCTCCTGAGGTGGGCCAGTGAAACC
This sequence comes from Gavia stellata, assembly GCF_030936135.1. Lineage (NCBI taxonomy): Eukaryota > Metazoa > Chordata > Aves > Gaviiformes > Gaviidae > Gavia > Gavia stellata. The sequence goes on from NW_026776880.1 coordinate 84,008, forward strand.
CTGGGCGAGGAGAGGCTGCTTTCCCCCCTGGGAGAAGGCGGAAGACAACTGTTCCTCAAGGGCCAGGTGCTTGAGGAGAAGCCGTGCAGGTAAGGAGCCGAAGGGGCAGATGGAGGGGCTGGCTTCGGTTCCCCTCGCCAAGGCACGTGCCTTTGTGGGGTTGAGGGAGGGCTTTGCCTGCCCCGCTTCCTAGATGAGCAAACTGCTCGTCGTGGTTGGGTTTACTTCTGCTCCTTCATGGGGAAACTCCAGCTCCCAGGCAGGAAGGTCTGAGGCAGCTCGTGCTGTGGACGGCTGTCATCTTGCCTTCTGCATACCCTTGCATGCACGATAGCTTTGCACTCCCTCAGCGGACCCCCACCGGGGGGGAGCGTGACTCTTGCGGGCAATGGCATCATTCTTCACAAAATGCTGGTGGGAAGAGGTATTAGGTGTTGCCTTGGTTCTCTAGCATGGAGTCAGTCCAGGGGCGTGGAGTTTCTTCTGCTTCAGTGGGTTTGGGGCATGATGAAAATGCCAGTGTCGTTAGCTGCAGTCTACGAAGCATCATTCCCGGGGTATTTAGCTCTGCTAAAGAGAAATCTTCCCCTAAACTGCAGTGATTTGATCTTTCTTTGGTTTTGTGGTGCTGCTGCTGTTTTGATTTTTTTCTTGTTTTGTTTGCCTGTGTTTTGACTGGGTTTGTGTTTTGTTTCTTTTGCCAGGGTTTTCCTTATGGCTTTAGAGTTGGTGCTAGGCAAATGCATGGCAGAGAAGTGGATGCGGCTGCTCATGAATCGGGCAGCGTGGGCTCTCCTTGAAGACCCCCTGACCCATTCTGATGGGGTGCGTCTCCTGACCAGGTAAGAGTCGCAGGGATGCACATGGCTGCCTCCTGCGGGGCTGTGCCCAGGGAAATGCCTGCAGGACCCTTCCAGCATGCCTGGGAAGCCGTCCTGAGCTGAAGAATAGTATCTGCATTGGTGTACATGAATTTTGGCAACCTGGCCTTCCTGGGTAACTGTGTGTCCCTCGCTTGTGCTCCCTTGCACAGCGTCCTGGTCCATGCTGGGCTTCTATCACCCTGTCTGAAGCAGACCCTCTTCCCATGGCTGGATTCCTGCTCAGTTAAGCTGCGGGTGACAGCTACAGCCTTCTTTGCTGAGGTAAGGCAGGGGGTGGGGAAGGAAGGGTTCAGAGGGTTTTAGTGAGATCCGGCTCCTTGGGACGTCTGTTTTTGTGGGAAGATCCCTGGAGCGGAGCAGACAGGGGAGCGCCTGGCCAGGACCAGGTCCCCACAGCACTGCCTGTGTCCTTCCAGCTCTCTTGGGACTGCAGCACAACAAGGACCCGCGAGTGAAGCAGGCACTAGAGGAGTCTCTGCACGATACCTGTCCCCAGCCAGCACCAAGGAGTTAATTAAATAAAGCTCAGCACAAGATGCCTAAAGGGCAGTGTATCTTTTTTCCACCGATGGCACCCTTGTGCTTGGCGGGACCACATGTGGGTGACACCGAGGCTGGGGGCTGCCAGCTGCATGGCCCCTCCCGGATCTTCATGGGCTGGGCACAACGCAGTCATGCCGGGACAGACCCCAGAGCAGGGGTCTCCCCATGGGGTCCTGGGGCCTTGCCGTGCCCTCCCACTGCCCATGGGGATCCCCTTGCCACCCCTCCCACCACGGCATGACCACCTCTGGCACCAGCAAGGGCTGGTGCAGGGAACAGCCCAGGGAACACCCTGACCATACCACCACAGCAGGCTTTGCCCTCCCCGGTGTCCTGCCATGCTGGGCCCCCCCACAGCACTTGCCCAGGGACACAGTGGGGGGGTATCAGGGGAAAAGGGGGGCACTGGGGGGAGTAGGGGGCACTGGAGGATGGGTGGGGAGAACCAAGGGAGGCACAGCAGTTTAGAGGGGTGTGGTCAGGGGGCAGAAGGGGGGCACTGGGGGACAAGTAGGGAATGTCGGGGGATCTTAAAGGGTCAGCTATGGCTCAGGGGCTGAGCAGAGGGACAGAGTGTAGCAGAGGGCTCTGGCTGGCCCATCGGACCCCTGCCCACTAACACAGGCCCCACTGGTGCTGGTCCCCAGCCCCGGCGGGCCTGGGCACATCTGCGTGGGGCAGGGGCAGCTCCACACAGGGAGCCCACCAGCAGAGATGCAGTTTCATCCCTCAGGCTGCTGGGCACCCTGGCCCCGCTGTGAGCCCATGTAAGCCTCTGGTCCCCTGTCCCGGGGGTCCCACCATCCGTGTGTTCCTAACTGAAGACCCTGCAAAGATTGCTCAAACACGTGCTCCTGCCTTGCACAGTCACGTTCCTTGACAGAGGTGGGGCTGGAGCTGGAAGAGGGAGTCAAGCCCCTGACTGGGTGGAACACCAGGCCTGGGGAGGGTCCTGCTGTGGAGGGGGCACCAGCAAGGGCCGAGGTGCTGGGGGTTTCCCTGGGCACCAGCAGTGCTGAGGGCTCTGGTAATCCTGGGAGGTGAGTGTGCCAGGCACGGGGCAAGCGACTGAGCTGGACCTTCTCCAGCAGCAGGCATTTGTATGAGGGGGGCTCAGAGGGACCCATGTCCTGCCCCACTGCTGCAGGTCAGTCTGAGGCACGTGTGAGCCCTGGCTCCCTGCACATCGGGCTTTGCGCTGCCCTCAAATGGTCTGAGCCTCCTCCCAACCCCACAGAGCTTCTCAGCCCTGCCGGTAACTCCTATTTCCCCCTGACTTGCCGCTCGCACGGACCAGACGCCTTGGTTCAGCTGCATCTCCTGAAAGAAAGCAAAGGACCAAGAAGCCAGAGACATGGGGAGAGAGGTCCCTGCAGAGTGGAGTCCCTGGAGATCATCCCTGGGCGTAACCAGAGAGGAGCAGACTAAGCCATGGAAGAGGCTTCTCACTTTATTAAAGTAACCTTCCTCCACACTGCAAGAGGACAGGCGAGGAGAGCAGAGTCCAGATGCATGGACCTGCACACGTTTGCTCTTGAACGGGGCTGGCTCGTGGGGGTGCAGCCTCCAAGACACTAAAACAGAGTGGCTGAAACCGACGGCACAGCACGTCTCACCCAAAGCCAGGACAGAAAGCCTGCATCCAGCTGCCCAAACCCCCCAGATGTGAACTGAGGCTCCTGCCCCAGACCAGAACATGGCCAGACAGACCGGGCAGGAGGTAGAGCTGCATTTACAGCACGGCCGCTCAGCTGCAAAGACCCGCTCCACCTGAGATCGTAACAGAGGCAGGCTGGCTGCTGCTCACACTTTGAGCAGGGGAGGTATTGATTGCCAACGACAACAACTCCACATCCGTCAAAGGCCACGACCCTGCCGTCAGCTGGGGAAAGATGGCCCAGACGGCCGGACAGGCTCCTCGGCTGGGTCCCTTACTGACCTTGCTGCACCTCCAGAACAAGAACCTTGTGCCGCATTGTTGCTGCGACCGGAATTGCCATCTCTAAGGTAGGAACTCAGCTGCAGGGCTTAGAAATGAAGAAGTAAACAAAGCTTGCCTCCATTTCCACCATGCACCACTCCTGTTCTGAAGCAGGGTGTCTGCCATCTCAAATTACATCTCCCTGCAAACAGGCCCATCTCCCAGCAATAGGGCCAAGACAGGGTTATTTGCTGTCACAAATGTGATACTGTCACTTACGCTTATCTTGCAAATGCACGCTCAATTACTCTTGGACAGAGATTGTAACGCTCAACGAGCAGATGCAGAATGATAGAATAAACCGATCTGTGCTATGAGGGTGTATATGCACAGCGCGGGAGCAGATTACCAACCGGTAAGATCTTCCTGACAGAGATTTTATATTCTGCAAAGCTTAAGCTTTTTGTGGGAAAGTTTTGTATTTGCGAGAAAATCATTAGACTTTCACCAATCAGAAATACTTGACACAGTAGCTCCAACTCAAATTACTTCCTTTCCTGAAACACCTTGAAAAATTTCATATCAAGTCTCATGAAAAAGTGGAGTTTTTTTCCCAAATCACCTCCATCGCCTTATGAAAAATAGACTTTTGGCTCAGACCCACCGCTGTGGGCCAGGCCAGCTGCAGGGCTTGCAACACACAAACCTGCACAGCCTTTCCCTCGGACACTGCCGCAGGGACCCTCACGCAGGTGGTAACAGGGAGGAAAGTACAGCCTGGGGTCAGGAGGGGAAAGCCTGAGAGGGAAGCAAGTGTGCCACAAACCAAAATATGTCTTTAACGTTGTAGTGACTCACCAACGTTGAAAAACATCAAAACTGAGGCATAACACAGAGCGCTCTGATTTCAGGAGAACCAGATTATTTGTAAATTAATTTCCACCGTGAAAATTTTCAACCTTAACATGTGGGGTTTGGGAAACCTTCCCCAGGAAAACTCCAGGACAGGAATCATAATTTTCCACCCCTTCTACTCCATCCAGAACAGCCCTGAATGAGGAAGCTGGACATCACTTCAGCAATTTCTGCAACCACTTGCAAGAACACTGGGTATTCTTCAAACCACAGTTACGGCAACACGGTCTTCGGGATGGGTCTTAAACTTCAGGAAACAAGGTGGGAAGTCTGAACCAAAAAGGTAAATAAGGAAAAGCCTTGGGGATGAAGTCACTAGGCTGCCTCAGCATTGCCTGGAGCAGCTCCACACGGGGACCAGCCCCACATTGGTTTTACATGGGCAGGATAGGACAAATTCATTTTAATACATACTAACTAATTAGTATGAAAGCAGATTCTCCCACACGCTGGGAGCCCAACTGTGCCTCCCCAATGCCGCACCTTAGGAAGACGGACGAGCACTTCCCTGTTTCTCATCCTCTCAAGAACAACCTTCTGCAAGATGCTAAAGCCCACGACATCCCGTCACCAGAAGACAGGAATAACAAGTTCCCTGTCCATGGACTGAGACGTTGCCTGTTCGCACTGCCCGCCGTTCACGTTGCTGCCCCTGTGCACTCGCACCTCTAACACACGTTCTTAAGAGAGAGGCTGTAGCCCTGGCTTCCAAGGGAATTATGAAGTCAGGGGCGAGGAGTGACAGCTCCAGTGTCACTGGCAAGTCACCCCTTCTGACACTAGAGGAGCGGCACATTACAGCTCCGGGAGCAGTAGGGAGGATCTCCTGCTGAATGGATTAATGCAGCACGAGGTGTTGCAAATCCCCTGAGCCCTTCCTCACTCCCTCCACTCCTTTGTCTCTCCCCTCCTCTCTTCATTCACAATCACCTCCACATTAGTAACAAGCAAGTTGGAAGGCCAGTACGAAAATTTCGGAGCAGACCAAAATCCAAATGCGCTTTTGCCCATGATATTCTACCACTCCTCCGACTTACCTAGTCCTGTCCCAGCTTCTGCTCTTTTACTTGCTTTTCTCCAAAACAGAGGCATATCACATCCTGGAGAGGGGGGAAACACCCCAAACAACAACAACAAAAAAGGTTTATTAAAGAAAGATCAAAAATTAGGTGGGAGGTACAGTGCATAACAAACCTTTCAGGAGGAGGACTTCCAGGGAGAGTTTTCTGCCCACAAAGCACCAGCGCCCCTGGGAAGAAAACTGATCAAAACTGCAGCCACTGAAGACCCTCTATCCCCTCCTCTGTTCTTACTCTATTTGATAATCGGTTGATTACTGGTCGTATTCCTTCCCTACTTTCAGTTCTGAGGGGATATTGCTTAATTCTTACAGGCCGCGCCCCTGATTTGAGCCTGACCATTACTGGGGAGGCATTTTTCGCTTTTCCTGGTATTTCTGAGGCCCATACCCCTGGATATACTTGGTTCTGGATTTCCTCAGGTACTTCTGAGCTAACAGGAGTATCTCTGAGGGCCAGACTCAGAAGTTCAATTAGCTGGTCATCCCCACTCGAAGTTCTATTTTTCCTTTCTCAAATTTTATCTCCACTTTTAGTTGTTCCAATAAGTCTCGCCCCAACAGAGGTTTTGGTGAGTTAGGCACAGATAAGAATTTGTGTATTCCCAATTCTTTTCCCAATTTACATTTAAGAGGTTTTTAAAAAATACGCCTTTTCACTTTGGCCAGTAGCTCCTCTTACCGTTACAAAATCACCTTCCGTAGGTGTTAAAGCTTGGTTGATAGGTTTCATCTTGAGAAAATAAAATCAAGGACAGGGTCTGCCCTTTCTCTGTCATTCTGAGCAGCGGGGCTGCTGCCTCCGAGAAGCACCGTTGAGGCGGGAGGGGCCCCCTTGGGCGCTGGTTGGGGCACACACCACGCAGCACCGCGCTCGGGCCTCGTCACAGCGGTTTTTTTGGGCTCCAGCTCCCTCCCCAGCCGGGGGAGGCCACGGGGACGTTTCCCTGCTTCCCCCCGATCCGGGAAACGCGGTACCTGCTCCCCCTCAAAACCAACATCAATTGCAACAAGGTATTCTAATTCAAGGTTCCATTGAAGGGCCATTTCTCCTCATCATCCAATTTATACAAAGGCCACCATTGATGACAATATTTTATTCAAGTCTTTCTGCTCACGCTTCCTCCTGGCAGCTCTCCTATCTCCTCCCAGTGAGCTAAAATACAGCCTAGAGGGCTCCTTTTCAAGATTCCGCCCCTTTGTTTACCTCCCATAATGAACACCCTGCCCGCAGGGGCTTATTCCTCAGCCTAAGAACACAACCTGATTGAACTGACAACACTACTACCCTATCCAAGTCAAAAGACGCGAGGGCGTACTCGCCCCACAGCGAATGCACCGAAATTCAAGACAATTGTTGAAAAGGAAATAATGTACTTATGACACTCCAAACACTTAGCACGAACAAACAAGCAACACCAATGGCAAATCAGTGTTCCACGCCAAATAAACCCGTCACTATTCTGTTCTACATCCCCCTCCATACCAGCGACATTCTTACTAATTCCTTATACCTTTTATACTTCTACAAAGCACTTGCTTAAGCTGGCCTGAGCGCTCAATCTTATTCCATTTAGACCAGTTTCCTTGACACCCACTACACCAAAAATCGTCTCGTCCCCAAACCGTACTCAAACGTTCTGTTTACAACCAAAACATTCAAAAACATATATTGGGTTGCATGAAAAATCCTGATACCTGCGTATAGGACAACAAGGGTTAACAATCGGTTCGATTAACACAGTCCGTCATACGCTTCGTCCGTCTCCGGCCGCCCTCCTCGCGGAGAACGCGGAACCGCGGATCAGGACTCCGCACTCGCCCCGCAGTCCGACTGCGCCTCACTCACTCAAACACTCACCCAACTTACAACAACATTAATTGTATAATGAAGCACTTTTCACAGAATACATGGTACCGGGCACAAAACTTCCTAAGTATATAGATTGTAATGACTATCATAAAATGTCAATTATAGCCACAATAATACGAATTTCAGTTCCCATGGGTTATAATAGTTGGTACAAACGACAGCACCCCCGCGTACTTCCCTTAATCAGGGATTCCCGCGTTCGTGTAGGTATCCTTCACTCCTGCAATTTCAGCGAAGAGCACCCCCCTGCGTACTTCCCTATCCAGGGATTCCCGCGCCCGCGTACTTCCCTATCCAGGGGTTCCCGCGCCCTCACTTCTGGATTTGAATCCCACCCGGGGCGAGCACAACGCTCTTTACCTCCCGTAGGACGTCTCCTCACGACTTACAGGTTCCCCTCCCTTAACACACCGGGTCCGCTGATGGTCCTTGTCTGTCCCTGCAGTGATCGGGCGAGCGAGGGAGGTCCTCCGAGAAATCTTGGGGCGCGCCGAGGATGTCCCCCTCTCAGCCGGTCCCGCAGCCGGGCAGAGAGGGTCCCACCTGGGCTGCCAAAATTGACACGCGGAAACAAACTTCACAGCTCACACAGAGGTATAAAGCTGACATTGGTTTATTGCGGTCCCGGGTGCAAGGGGATTTCTCCTCCTAACATGCACAGCGGGTTAAAATCATGACAGGTATTTAAAACAGTTAACAAAGTTAGTTACGCCTCCTGGTCCTACCCCGTAATTAACTCTTGGTTAATACTTTTCTTACTTCATCTTAAAGTTACAGTTCTCTTTTAATTCACCACGCATGCTCAGAGAGTAGGGGGCTTAATTGGGTTGGGGCTTTTCTAGCTCGGAGGTGTGTTCCTTAGCATTAGAATGAGATTATAATGAGACAAGTTAACTCTAGGGCACTATTTTGGCAGTCCATTCTATTCGTCCTTGTGCTAATCGTTATTGCTAGTTAGCAGAGAGTTAGTGAGGCAGTCTTTATCTCTAATATGTCTAAGTGCCAGGTGCAATTGTTATGAAGCATCTTCTTTACATTCTTCTCACTTACTTTTAACCCTTGTTTTTCAACATGTCCTGTAACAGCAACAACCGACTGAGTGTGTGCGATGGCGTGTGGGGACGTGGGAGTTGTTGTGGAGAAGGAGTCTGGGATTTCATCAAGACTGGGATGCTAAACTACGCTCAGTTAGTGATTTTAATAATAAAAGATGCCCCCCTCGGAGGAGGGTACAGACAGCTCCGGGCAGCGCGACCAGGACAGACGAGACACACACGGCAGCTCCGGCAGAGGAGACGGACGCTTCGCTTTTATTGCACGCACGGCCGCGCAGCGAGCGGCGGCTCCTTCCCGACGGAGCAGCACGCCTGCAGCTTTTCCAAGCGGGCCACGTCCGGCACAGGGCAGAAGAGCCGCAGGGGACCTCATGCGGGGAAGTCCTGGAGGCTCCCCTGCCCGCCTGGCACAGGGAAGAGAGGCGGCGGGATGGAGGGCACAGCCGGACTCCTGCTCCTGCAACAGCGGGGAACCGCTGGCCAGAAACGGCCCTGAGGAGCGCGGGCAAGGGGCCCTGCTCAGTGCTGGGGGGGAAGGCGGAAAACCCCCGGGGACCTGTGCCAATCCGCCCCGGGGGAAAAAAACCTCCTTCCTGAGCCCAGAACTGGCGATTGCTCCCTGAGCACGGGAGCCAGACCTGCCGCCCAGGGCCCAGGGCTGCCCCGGCTGCAGGGGACACCAGCGCTGCCTGAGCCCTTCCCTCCCTCCACTGGAGGCACCTCAGGGGCTTCCCAGCACGGACAGCCGAGGTGGTTTTCATCCTCTGGCAGGTGTCTGTAAGCCCAGGCAGCAACCAAGGGCTCCTCCCAGGCAGCTGCCTGAGGTGTTGGGCCTCTTTTGGAGGAAGCTCCCTCCTCCGGGATCCACCTGAGACGCCTCCCAGGCACATCCCGGAGTATTTCTCCTCTCCTTTAGGGACCTGAGATCTCGGGTAGCAGCCCCAGACTCCTCCAAGAAAGCTTCCCAAGATGTTTTTGTCCTTTAAAGGAAGCTCTCTCCTCCGGGATGCACCCAAGACTTCTCCCAGGCATCTCCTGGAGTGTTTTGACCTGTCGTGCTGGTTTTGGCTGGGATAGAGTTAGTTTTCTTCATGGTAGCGAGTATGGGGCCATGTTTTGGATTTGTGTTGAAAACAGCGTTGACAACGCAGAGGTGTTTTTGTTACTGCTGAGCAGTGCTTGCACAGCGTCATGGCCTTTTCTGCTCCTCACACCACCCCACCAGCCAGGAGGATGGGGGTGTGCAAGAAGCTGGGAGGGGACACAGCCGGGACAGCTGATCCCAACTGACCGAGGGGATATTCCATACCATATGACGTCATACTCAGTATATGAACTAGCGGGAAAGCTGGCCAGAGGACCGCTGCTTGGGCACAGGCTGGGCATCGGTCTGAGGGTGGTGAGCAATTGTTTTCCTTTGCATCGCTTGTCTTTCTTGGCTTTTATTTGTTGTTGTTGTTATTTTCCTTTTCATTACAATGTTCAGTATTATTATCATTATTATTTTATTTTGTTCAATTCCATTTATGAAACTGCTCTTATCTCAACCCACGAGCTTTCTCACTTTTACTTTTCCGATTCTCTCCCCCATCCCGCTGGGGCAGGGCGGGAGTGAGCGAGCGGCTGTGTGGTGATTAGTTGCCAGCTGGGCTTAAACCACGACACCACCGCCGTCTCTTCATCCGCTGGCGGGGTGACCTTATCCTAGAAGGGTATCTAATGAGTGAAACAGGACTTTCCCTTTGTGAACCCATGTTGACTGTGCCTGGTGATTGCATTATTCTTTTAAAGCCTTTCAAGAGGACCCAGTACCATCGTCTCCAGAAGTTTTCCAGGAACTGAGGTTAGACTCACAGGTCTGTAGGTTCCTGGGTCCCAAGACCTTTGGCAGATGACCGAGAGGGGTCCTGCCATAACATCTGCCATCTCCTTCAGTACTCTGCGGTGAATCCCATCAGGCCCCATGGACTTGTGAGCATTCAGCTGATACAGCGGGCCCCTGACAGCTTCACTATTCCACAAATGGAAAGTCACTGTTCCCACACTCGTGCTCCACCGAGTCAGGGGACCGGGCAGCCCAAGGTCTATCAGTATTATTAAAGGCTGAGGCAAAAAAATGCATTGAATGCCTCTGCTTTTTCTCCGTCCCTATCAGTCAGGCAACCGTCTTCAACAAGTGGTCTTCTGCCCCGCTCGCTTGATTTCCGACACAGGGGAATTGCCTGCTTCTGACCTTATCAAAGGTGCTTCTTAAAGACTGACCAGCACTCGTCGACTCCTGAGCCCTCAACAGCCCTCACCCAGGGGACTCTGCTAAGTACCTCCCTGAATAACGGAAGGTTTGCTCTCTCAAAATGCAGTGTAGCAACTCTGCTGTCCTTCTTTCTCATGACACTGACAATTTTAAACTCAACCGTTTCATGATCACTGTGGCCAAGAGCATCCCATCTCCCACGAGTCCTCCTCCATTCCCAACCAGCAAGTCTAGCAGGGCATCTTTCCTAGTTGGCTCCCTGAGTACTTGTGACAAGAAGTTCTGTCCCACAAACTTCAGGAACTTCCCAGACCTGCTCCTCACAGCAGTATGGTATTCCCCGCTGGGGCCTGGGGACTTGAAATCCCCCATACGGACACGGGCTGCCCATCCAGAGATTCCTCCTAATTGCCTGTAGAATAACTCCCCAGCGCTGGCATCCCGGCTGGGCGATGGCTAGCAGACACCCACTACAACATCTGCTTTGCTTTCCATCCCCCTCATCCTCACCCAGAGGCTCTCGATCACGTCATCGCCGCCTGTAAGGGCTCCACCATCAAACCTCTCCCTCGCATACAGCGCGACACCTCCACCTCGCCTGCCCTGCCCACCCCTCCTGAACAGCCTGGACCCTCCATCCCAGCAGGACCCCTTCCACCAAGTCCCACTAATCCCAAGGATATCCCAGCTCTGGGAAGGCACCAAGGCTTCCAGCCAAAGGCACTTACACCCACAGCCCCTGACAGCCGCCTGCCAGGGCCGGGGTGGCCCAGCCCCCCTTAACCCTTTCCCTCCCCAGGAGGAGCTGGGGAGGCTGTTGGGGCGGGGCGGAACACGGGGAGCCCCCGCATTCCCTCCTGGGAGACGCCAGAGAGTCCTTAGCAGCCAACAGCCACAACAGACCATGGCGCTGCCACCGCTGCGGCTCCCAGCGCGTGGGCCCCAGGCCCCCCCGGCACCCTGGCTCCTTCAGCCTTTTGTGCTCCCCAAAACCTTCTACCCCCGAGGTAGGGACCCACCCCGACCCCTGCAGCCCGGGACGCTCTTGGGGGCAAGAGCGGAGGTGACCGATGGCCATCGCTCCTGTCTCTCTTGCAGGCTCACCCAACCTGTGCCAACTGCCCGGGCAGGAGCAGCTCTTCCCTGCAGCCTGGGCACCCCCAGTGGGGGTGGCCCCCCAGGCCCCCCAGGCACCACCAGCAGGTATGGCACCCCTCTCTGCTCGGGCACCCCGCCACCTTCGGCACCTTCAGCACCCCCGACCCCTGGGCATGCCCAGGATCCCCCCACCACCCCCAAGCACTCCCAGCATCCCCACCACCCCCGTCACCCCCGGCAGATATGGCACAGGGCTTCAGCAAGCCCGGGCGACCATCCCCTGCCCTTGCCTGGGTGACGGGTGCCCACTAAATCCCATTTCCACAGAACTTCCCAAATCCTTGGGGCCACCTCTCCCATTTCAGCCCCCTGGAAGTGAGTCTCCTTCCCCGATTTGCAATCCCGTCCCGCTGGCACGGCAGCTCACCCCATGGCGAGTGCCCCAGCCACAAGCTCCCCACGTGCCTGGTGCAGAGCCGGGGGACCTCGGCCATCGGGGCTGGCTCGGCGGGTGCCCTTGGAAGGTCCCCCCGGCCCAGCACGGCTCCCTCTCCCCCCCACAGGTCTGCAGAGGGCTCCATGTGGCTGCTGCTTCCACCCCCGGCTCTTCCACATCCCATGGACGAGCACCCACCTGCCTCCACTGGCCATGGCCACGCTTGGCCGCGCTGCCGCTTCTCTGCCGGGTGCTGCTCTGTGGGGTCCCGGCGACTGCGGGACCCCCCTGGCCTGGGCAGCCCCTCGGAGCCCCCAGGGACAGCCGCAACACCTCCCACCCTACACCCAGCAGGGGAGAGCGGTGACCCCAGCCCCCCCGCTGCTGCCGACGTCCATCCCCGGCTACCAGCAGATCCAGGGGCAGCCCGCAGAGACCAAGACCTCCGGCAGTGCCACCCCCAGGGCAGCACCCCCGGGAAGCAACATCTCCCCGGGCAGCGACGTCCCCCCCAGCCCCTCTGCTGCCCCCCACGAGCAAGCCCTGGGGGACCCCACAGGCGACCTCGCCGTGGCCGAGGAGGTCCTTCTTGAGGAGGCCCTGAGGCTCTTTGGTTGCTCCCCGGACGCGGTGGGGGTCAGCCAGGACGCTCCCAGCAGCGGCCCCAGGCCTGGGGACCCTGGTGGCACCGGCGCAGCCATCCCCCACTGCGAGTTCGCCTCGCTCTCCCTGCCCGAGGAGCTGCTCAGCCCCGACTACAGCGTCCCCGAGACCGCCGACGCCATCCTCAGCCTGGACGAGTTCGTCATGGGGCTGGAGCCCCAGGAGCCGTGGGGGGATGAGGGCAGGGACCTGCCACCGTCCCAGCCTGCCACGGCAGAGAAGCGGGGGAAGAAGCGGGCCAAGAGCACCTCGCCAAAGCCAGCCAGCAAACGCAGGGCTCTCGCCGGCAGCAGGGGGGTGGCGGGGGGGGATTAGACCCACAGCAGGGGTGAGAGGGAGATGGGGGGAGTGGGGGGTGGGGGAGGAGGGATGGGTATTTGGGGAGGGGGGGGGGTGTGTTATAGTAGATTTGATGAGGCCGCTTCTCTTGTTTTCTTCATTAAAAGCCATTTCTCCTGAACTACTCCGTGCCTGTGTGGGAGCGGGAGGAAGCGCAGGGGGCACCGGGAAAGGGCACCCAAGAGGTGCAAAAGCCCCGCAGAGCCCCACAGCAGAGCCGGCGAGCCCCGAAGGGCACCGAGCCGTCCCCAGGGCTGAGTCACCAGCAGCGGGGCAGACAATGGCAGCAGCCGGGGGACTGCCCTGTCCCCTTCCCCAGGGGAAGCAGCCCTTCGGCAGGGGAGCCAGGACAGACGGGTCCCTGCACGACTCATGGACACGGCCCCACGCAGAAAGCAGCATGGAGTCCCCGGGACAAGGACAGACCTTGGGGGCCAGGCTGGGGACAGACACACATGACAACGGGGGCTGCAACGCCTTCGTCCCGAACACGACCAGTGTCCCCTCCAGCAGGGACAGGGCTCGGTGCAAAGCCCTTCAAAGCCTCAAGACAATCACACCCTTCCTTAGGTCCCACCGTGCTCCACTCCGGAGCCAGCTCTGCCTCACTGCCCAGCAAAATAACCCCAAATCACCCCAAGAATGGCGAGGGAGGGAGCTGCGGGCCAGGCAGGGACCCTCTTCCCCTTGTCTGGCTGCACCTTGGGCAGACGCAAGACCAGGAAGGTGGCAAAAAAAAAAAAAAGGGAAGAAAAAAAATCACCGCACCAGCCAGAAAGTGCCTGGAAACTTCATCTCTCTTTGTCCCGCTTTTCCCATCCCAGCTCCACAACCTGGGGCCAATGCAGCCAACGGTGCCTTCGGGAAGTGGCCTCACCTTTCCGGCTCTGGCTTGCAGAAAGTGCAGGGTGAGGTCCCTGTCGGGGCAGTCCCCCAGTGCCAGGGGTCAGGGGGATAAGCCCCTTCCTTAGGGCAGTCCCAGGGATCCCGCTGGGGTGGTGGGAGCCGCTCGGGACCGCGGGCAGGCACAGTCCCGTTGGCGTCAGCATGGCACGGCGCAGCTCCCGCTGCCGCTGCTGCTCAGCGTCTCGCCTCGCACGCTGACCCGCCCCGAGCATCCTCCTCGCCCCAAAACTCCTGTCCCCTGGAGCAGCTGCACTGCCACCGCCCACAGCTCTCGGGGGCCACAGAGACTTCTTCTACTCCAGGGAAGGAGGAAAACAGCAGAAAAGAAAAAGCCCACAACCCAAACTTCAGGGCGGACCAAAAGTTAAAGCATCTTCTTAAGGACATTGTCCAAATTGACTCCTATCCTGAGCCTGCTGCCCACCAGCACCCCCAGAACCCTTTCTGCAGGGCTGCTCTCCAGCCACTCCTCTCCCAGTTTAGACTTGTGCCCGGCGTAATACTCTCCCAGCTGCAGAAGCCAGCACTTGGACTTGTTCAGTATCGTGCCGCTGACAATTGCCCAATGCTCCCATCTCTCTAGATCCCTCTGCAAGGCCTCTTGTCCCTCAAGAGAGTCAACAGCACCGCCCAGTTTGGGAGCGTCAGCAAGCTTGCCAACGGGGCGTTCACCTCCCGCATCCAGACCATGGATCAAAACAGTGAACAGCACCGGCCCTAGGACTGAGCCCTGAGGAACGCCGCTGGCGACCGGTATTCCCCGCTGGTGCCCAGGAAGTTGAAATCCCCCATACGGACACGGGCTGCCCATCCAGAGATTTCTCCTAATTGCCTGTAGAAGAACTCCTCAGTGCCGGCAGCCCGGCTGGGCGCCAACACATTTTTCTCGATCCCTCTAGCAGCAGAGTGCAGGCCACAATTTGCTTTCACATGGAGGGGTGTCCACTACACCTGGAATCGACTGCCCCAAGGCTGCCATTTGTCATGGATGGATACAGACTGCACTGGAGCAAGGTGAAGCTCCCGAACACCTGCAGTGCATTGATGACATCATTGTGTGGGGCAACACAGTGGAGGAAGTGTTTGAGAAGGGGAGAAGAATAATAATTTAATAATACTGATAGACCTTGCGCGTGTGTGTGTCTGTGTGCACACGCGCACTTCTGGAGACTTTCTTGCGATGACAACTGCTCTGCTGGGAGTTCTTATTATTGTTGCATTCATTTGAGTTTGCTTACGCAGTGAAAAATCGCTCAAGCAAAATCACTACTGATCACTGTGCAAGTGGGAATCGTTCAGGTGACAGTTACATGTGCTGTATCTGGAACCAGATCATAGCAACGGAATTCAGGTATCCTTGAGGACGGAGATGGAAACTCACCCTGGTCACTAGGATCCGCATCCTGGTGAAGACAATGGTGCTGTACAAGAACCTTCAAGTAGACAGTAACCTGCTTAGGTTAGTGTTAGCAGACGTGTTTTCAGGGTGGCCAGAAGCTTGCCCTTGCTACGTCAAGAAACTCAGCTTAAGCGGGTGGATGTTTGACCAATGGCTTTAATGAGAATTACAATTACCCCTCGAGCAAGGGAAGGAGTAAGCCCTTTTGAAATATTAAGGGAAAACCCCATACGGTCAGAAGCACAGGTAACCGAAGTGACCAAATGCATGTTATAGGGGAAGGAATGTTGAGAAATGATTCGCTGTCCCTTTCGCGTGTTTTATCATCCTTACAGAGGTACTTCAGTCAGGGAGCTCCTTTGCCCCTGGATTCGCCAGTACACAATTTCCAACCTGGAGACTTGGTTTATATTCGCACCTGGAAGGATTAGCCACTGAGAGAGAAGTGGAAAGGACCCTCTACAACCCTACTGACCACCTAGAGCGCTGTGAAGGTAGAAGGAATCAACTCCTGGATCCACTACACGGGAGTCGAACCAGCTCCTCCGCCAGAACCCAAAGACAAGTGGAGAGCCATTCCGGCGGGACCCTTGAAAACTGTACTATTGCGTAATCGGGTTGCAAAATGAAAAGCTATCTGGTTTTGTTTCTTTTCCAGGTTGGAGGTACAAATGTGTTTTTCCCCAAATGGGACAGATCTGGAAATGTCTGGGAAAGCTTGGCAAGAAAAGTAATAAATACCACCACCTTCTGTCTAGCCGGTGGAACCTCGGTAGAGGAAGTTTTCACCTCCTGCCTGTTAGGAGTACCTACTCCTCCGACGCTTTTGAAAAATTGTAACATTTTAAGATTTTTTAGTATCAATATGACATACGGCAGCATGTATAGTTGGGGAAAACCAACTAAAATCAGGGAAAAAGGTAAGCTAAGAGTGAGAGTTAAGGGCATGTTTCCAGCTGAAAGTTGTGTTCAGTTTGTGAACTGCACTCCACGGTCTAAATGTGAAAATCTTTCAAGATTCAAGCCCCCACTGAAACGTAATAAAACTGGGACAGTGAGTTATGCTTGGGCCCATGCTAAATTGCCAGTAGGATGGTTTCTTCTCTGTGGAAAGAGATCATATGCCTATATCCCTGCAAACGTCACTGGAGGACCATGCGCAATGGGAAGGTTAACAGCAATGTTACCAAAAAAAGGAAGGCTCACATGAAAAGAAAACTGTTAGCCAGAAGAGACAAGTCTCTACTCTGTCTCCAGATTGTAACTCTCAATTGACATTATGGAGCCCTAGTGAAATCATGGCAGCTGCCATCCTTGCACCTGGAGTTGGGGTAGCTATGAATTATCACCATATAAAGAGACTAGCTTGTGAATTAGCCAAAACTACTAACTTTCCTTCCCAGGTGCTCGCTGCCTTGGGAGAAGAGATGACACAAATTAGAGAAGCCACATCAGAAAACCGAGTAACTATGGACTCTCTGCTTTTAAGACATACCCATGGATGTGAGGAATTTAAAGGAATGTGTTGTTTTAATTTGACAGACGATTCTCAGATCACAGAAGAAAAGATCCAACAGTTGAAAGAATTAGCGGAAAACACCAAAGAGAGAGAAGGCTTGGATTTTTCTTGGCTGACATCCTGGTTGCCCAGTTTTGGATGGTTAAAGCAGCTGTTTATAGCTGGCCTCCTCCTGGTATTTAGGATTCTGATCAGCTGTTGCATGATACAATGCTCACCTTTAGGTTCTAATTGGCTGAAATAATCTCTCAGAAAAAGCCTTCAAATAATATTTTAATGGTGCAAAAAGAAATTAACCCCTTTGTTGACAAGATCGAACAGAAGGCAATGGAAATTAAGGAGGTTGAGACTTGTGGGAATTGTAAAACATATCCATAAGCCTCAAAAGGGGGAAAATTGCTGTATCTGGAACCAGATTAGAGCAACGGAATTCAGGTCTCCCTGAGGACGGGGACGGAGACTTACCCTGGTCGCTGGGATACGTGTCCTGGCAAAGACAACGGTGCTGTGCGAGGGCCTTCGAGTGGGCAACAAACTGCTGAGTGTGTGCGATGGCGTGTGGGGACGTGGGAGTTGTTGTGGAGAAGGAGTCTGGGATTTCATCAAGACCCGTATCCTAAACTAACCTCAGTTAGTGATTTTAATAGTAAAAGATGCCCCCCTCGGAGGAGATTTTAGGTGCAAGTACAGGTCCGCCTCAGTGTATCGAGTGACATTAAAACGAAGACAGGCGCAGACGGACTTTGGTGTGAGCGACCAGTCCGTGACTGCAACGTGATTCTGTCTCTGTCGCTGTTCCGTACGAAGGACCCCGCGTGTGTCCCAGGGGTGCGCTGGCTGATGGGCAGTGCCCGGCACCCCGCTCTGCAGAGCGGCGATACGGACCGAGGTCTCGGCCCCCGGTGCTGACGGGCGTTGTGCACAGCGGGCAAAGAGCCCCGGTGTAGGGACAGGGACCGCACCCGCAGCCCGCCCGGCCCCGCCGCCTCCCGCGGCCCCCACCCGCGCCCCCGCCCGCCCCTTCTCCCCCGCGGGTCTGTCCCCGCGGCAGCTGCAGCGGGATGGCGCTGCTGCCCATCCCCAGCGTGCGGGGCAGGGCTGCGCACACGGAGCCCGAGGGGTCCCGTCCCGTCGGGCAGAGCCCGGCGGAGACCTGCGCGGGGGACGGGCGGGAGCGGCGGCAGCAGGAAAACGCTCCCGAGACGGTCCCCTCCCGGGGCCGGCCCGGGCCGGGCTTCCCAAGCGGGGCGCGCCCCCGGGAGCGGGGCGAGCCCGGGCGCGGCTGGCTACCGAGCCCGGCTGGCTACCGAGCCCGGCTGGCTACCGAGCGCGGCGGCGGGGCCGGGCCGGCCGGCAGCGCCGAGCACCGGGCGCAGTCTGCCGCGGGTGCGGCCGAGGGCCGGCGCGGGCTTCGTCCCGGCCGGCACCGTGCGCCTCCGGGGAGCGCCGGGACGGCGGCAGCCGGCTCGGCCCCTCGGCCTCGGCGTCCTTATCGCCGCCCGGGACACGGGGACCCCCGGGGCGCTCCCCGGCCCCCGGCAGCGTCCCGCTCCCCCACCGCCGGAGCGGGGCAGGACGCGGAGCTGCAGCGCCCGGTGCGCGGTGCCGAGGGGCCGGTTCCTGCCCGCCACCGCCTGCGGCGGGAGGAGCCCGTGGGCAGCGCTGCCCGACCGGCCCGGCTCGGCTCGTCCCGGCTTGGCTCGGCTCGTTTTGGCTCTGCTCCGCCTCGCTAGCTGGGCTGGGCTCGGGTCGTTTCGGCTCGGCGGGACTCGGCTAAGCTCGGGTCGTTTCGGCACCCGCGTGTGCATTTGCTTTTCCTCGTTTCGCAGCAGTTTGTAATAACGGGGCCCAGCCGGGGTGCAATTTCTCCTTAATAATGTCATAATCCCGATTCTTTGCAGTAAAGCACATTATCATTAAATTGCCGTGACGGCTCTGCTCTGCTCTGAATTGTTTACTGCACCGGGATTTCAAGCGGAAAAAACCTCCAAGTCCAATCATCAAGAAAAAGCACCAAAAAAGGCAAAGTGTCCATTGGAAATGCTGAGAAACAGTTCAGTAACACCTGAATATATTCTCTGTTTTCACTGTGAGACTCCAGCTGTGAACGGGGGGAAGCAGAATACAGAGATCCGGTAATACCACACTATACCATCTTTAATTCTCAACAAAACCTACAAAACTCATGAAAATATCCACTTGCCACACAGCTTTTTTGTCAATACGTAAGACACAGGAGCGTACAAACCGCATCAGTTGTGTCTCACCGCAGCTGGAAAACATTTGACAAAGCGAGCGCAAGTTCGCAGCGGCCAAGCAACCTCATCGCAGACAAGGGCGAGACCTCAACCTTCAGACAAGCGAGAGCGCAGCGTAATACGCAGCAAGCTGCAAATGCAGTGTCCTTCACTTACAGCAGCTGAAAGCATTTCATTCCCATTTTTTCTATCCCTTGCTGGGTTGGGGATAGTTTGGGGTTGGGGTTGGCAGAGACGCTCGCCGGCGGGGGGGAGCTGCCGGCTGCCCTCCCGGCGCTTCCCCCCGGGCCGCGGAACCCTCGCGGGGGGGTCCGCAGACTGCCCTCCCGCACGGCGCGGGCGCTGCCGAGCGACTCCCGCCGGCCCCGACGAGAGGGGAGAGCCGCCCCCGAGGAGGGGCCCCGCCGCGGAGGGCCGGTCCCGCCGGGCCCCCCGGCCCGCGCTGAGGGCGGCGGGGCGCTGCCGGAGCCCTCCCCGGCGCGGGAGGGGCGGGCGCGGCTCGGCGGAGGTGGGGGGGGCGGCGCCTTCCCGCGGGGGTTCGGCTCCGCTTCTTCCCGGGTGGACGGCGTCCGGGAAAGGTCTTCTCCGCACGGAGCGGGGCGGGCGGGCGGAGCAGACGCGGGGCTGGGGGGCGGCTGCGGAAGAAGTCCCGGCTGGAGGTGCTGGAGAGAAGGGGGGCCCTGCCTCCTTCCCTCGGGCCACCCCTCGGGTTTGCTCGCGGGGGGGGTGCGCGGGGCGAGGAGCCCCAGTTCAAGTCCCAGGTATGAAATTCGTGTCTGATTTACTTCGTTTAGTTACTGACGGCTGTGGATCCTTCACCGACGTGTGTTTGCGATGCTTGTTTAGTGCTGAAAACGGCTTTAAAAACGTTTGAAACGGAGATCTCGCCAGCTTGTGTTCTGCTGGCACTGGCCCTGGACACATACGTCTTTGTGTAACACCACCCCCCCAAAAAAAACCCCACTCCCCCCCGAAACTGAAGTCCCGTTCTGGACCCCTTCTGTGCCTTTTAGCGGGGAGTCATTTTCTTTCAGGTGATGTGGGTCCAGACGTATATCCTGTGTCACTTCACTGTTGAGCGCACAGACTTCTTGTAAACCTCAGCTACTCAGGTCACATCCTCTGTCGGTGTCGGAATAAGAATTTCAGGTAAGACGGATTGATGTCTGCGTGCTGCGGGGATTGTATTTGGGAGATCACAGATGGTCTTCAGCTTTGAGGATCAAATGTAACCGTGATTCTAAATGAGAAGTAGAAATACCTTGTATATATTTGTACTGAACAATAGACTACAACACAGATCCTGAACACGTGAAACGGAATATTAGAAGTTATCATCTCATCTGACCATGAGGAAAATGTTTGTAGTACTTGCGTTACAAAGAGGAGAGCTGCTGATGCCTCTGCTGAGGGAAAGCGGGGGGAACACAACTTGATGTTCTAGACAAGTCAAATTGTTTTGGTCTGAATGCGACAATACGGATAATCGTGTTACTCAAAGCATTTGATAGATTTTTCTAAATAGGCTCGAAGCCTTGTAACTGTCCTGTGCTCTCACTGATTCACTTACTCTGAATCTTTGAGAATTGAGTGGCTTTAGGTTGTACAGTATTTGAACAAATATTACTGCCTAAGACTAGATTAATCTGAGAAGCTGTGCTTACCTGAAACATGTCATTAAAGAGTTTTAAAGAACCCTTTGCTTCCTGCCTGATGAAGAATGTCTGCTTTTGCTTTTTGATCAAAGTGTTTCTAAATACTTCACCATTTTCCATGGGAGATCATAGTGACGTGTGCAGAAGAAAATGACTTGTTATGGCTGACCTGCAACTCTAAATGTACTCCTGGTAGAGGCCACTATGGTAGAGCACAAGTTAGAGCTGAAGACTAAAGTGGATTTCTTGTCACTTTGTCACTTGCAGCTTCCTGCGCTACCATGGCCATTTACAACACTGCAGTGGTTACCAGCAGGGGCATCACCACAGAACAGTGGTGCACACCGCTCCTTTCTGAGGAAGGTTGATGTTGTGAACGTAGGGGAGCGATTTAACCACTTACTTCTATTGGTAAATTCGTATTTCTAGCAGAAATTCTTTTATTTCCTACAGTTAGGGAAAAAAATCCTCCCACCTTATACTCGTTACATAGGTAGCATAACTGAAAAAAATTTGCATCCTCCTGTTCATAAAGCTACTGTGAAAACTCAGTTCAGTTAACAGCATTTCTCAAATGCAATTTTGGTACACTTACTATGTGTATTTACAGTGGAATTCCTCTTGGAAAAGTGTGCAAGGTAAATATGCAGTAGAAGGCAACAGTGCTTTAATGAAGAGGAAAAGTTAATGTCTGGGGGAAGGAAAAGTGTGTAGGAAGAGGGGAGTCCCTGTGGTTCTTAGGTGCCGCTCAGAGCTTCGGTGAATACCTTCTCCATCTTCTGCTGTGTGGATGCTATTATCCCTGAATTCATGGGTTGTATGGATTTCCTATCTTGTGACAGATGAGTGAAGGCAGCAAATTCTGTGCCTGAGCCTTAGTCCCTGTGCATACAGGTATTGTAAATACTCTGATTTTCTAAAATAATCAAAATATGATCATATAGAAAGGTTAAATTTGATTAACAAATAAAATAATAAAATACAAAGGCATAAGTTAGGATTGTTAAGTTAGAAACAATAACCATAGGAACCTCACCAGGGAGTCGCTGTTGCATATTAAGGAACTAACAGTAACGAGATGGAACGATGAAGAATGGAATAGAAAAGTTTCATCTGAGTCCTGTGACAATGTGACCTGATATGCACCAGTGATGCTGCTTGGAAAGTTCCTTACCTTTCCCACCTTGATTCGAATATCAAGAATGCCAATCAATCGATATTAATAGAAATAACCATTGATTGTTTTAAGGATGGATATTGGTAGAATGGTATAATCCAGAGAGCGATTAATAAAAATTAAATTATATATATTCTGTATGAAGGTAACTAGGTATGATTTATCTGTGATTTAATCATAAACTAACTGCTGAACAATGTAGCATCGTGAATAGGTAGAATTTGCTTGTCAAGACAATGATAAGTTGTAGGCCTGGTCAGTAAACCGAGGAAAACTTAAGAAGATTCCAAGAATGGAATTTTACAACCAACCTGAGCATGCGCAAAGATTGGGTTCAACTAAAGGACACCATGAGGAAGACTATGGCCGACCACCAGAGGACCTTAGACGACCACCTGTGTCCCTGGAGGCGCATGCGTCACGAGCATTTACATATATTAATGAGTTCTCAGAAATGGTATGAGTATGTTAATTGTTTCTTGGAAATGTGATGAATATGTATACTTTGATTGTCTATAACTTTTGTAGCAGAGAAACTAAGCACGCACACGAGGTGGAGCGATCCCCTGTGCGTCCAGCGCTGCAATAAAGAAGTGCCTGCTCACCCTCGTACAGTGTGTAGGTGAGTTTTTATATTACAGATTTGTAACACAGGGAACAGTGAAGTTGTAAAAGAATGGGAAGGGGTGGGGGGAGCTATCTGCCTAGATCATCTCTGCCTAGAAAACCAGAAATTTTAACTAAGTCATAAGTAGGTTCTGACACAAGTTTTGTTTAAAAGAGAAGTAATTGAGCAAGCAAGACAGTAAGAATTACCTTCTTTGTAAGGTGTTGATGAAAGGTTGGGTGGAGCCAGACAAACTCCACTATTTCATCTGTTGGATAGCATTGCCCTCATCTGACCTAGGCACAGATCTCAAGTTTGGGACACGGAGAATTCGTGGTTTGATGGTCACAGTGGCATCTCATTGGGCACATGGAGACTGCATGCCTCTCGGCCGGGTTAAACGAGGCCTTCTGGACTTCTGTTAAATGCCAGGAAGACTGATACTCTCCTGGCAGTGCAGAAAGGAGAAGTTGCAAGCTTCTGGAAGATTGCATTGGGTTAAAGATGAGGTCACTTGCATCTTTAATGCAGCGTGGATGCGGCAGAGCAGGTGGCCTGTGTGTCCACAGACCGGCTGGAGCCTTTTTCTCTGGCTGAGTGCTTACGCTTGGAGCTGAAATGAGGTGTTCTCCGGGTCCTGATGGTTCCTTATGCCCTGACACAGTGCCCCCTCCAGCTCTGCCTGTGCCTGATAGCTCAGCTGAGACGGTCTATTTTATATAGCTTTGCTACAAGAAAACACTCACACATGTTTAACATTTTTAACATGCTTTGCTGAACTTGTGATTATAAAGGCAATTTACAATAAAGCGATTAAACAAACAGTAAGTTAAAACACCACACATTTATACAAAGTATTTCAAAGGGCTCAAATGACTATCAGGTTCCAACTCATTAAGACTTCAAAACAACATCAATCTTCAAAGTGTATCCACACCCATACTTAGCATTGTAACACTTTTGAAGACTCCCAACAACGATTAAGAGCACTACACGAGACAGGCATGAATGATGTGCTTGAAGCTTCCTGGGAAATACGGGTTTTACCTATAAATTGAATTGACTCTTTGGACAACAAATTGTAAACACTAGCAGCCTTTCTGGAGTACATGAGTGATACCCTTAGTGGGAACCAGTCTCCACGTCCCTCACTTAACACTGTAGTTTCACAAATGTTTCAGGTTAGTGCTGCCTAAAGACATACCCCACCTTTCTCCGGCCATCTGTTCCCATGCGCATCTCCTGCTACCCTTGAGCCAGTGCAAAGCACTTGTACGTTTGCTCAGTGAACCAGCCAGGGAAACTGATTGACCTTCAAGCTAATTCAGCAAACAAACATGGCAGAGCGCTAGCTGTAATTCTCCTTGATTTCCCTGGTCATGTTCACTGTGCAGATGTGCTGGCACCAGAAAGACACCAGCACAGGGGAGGGACACAGTGCCTGGGAGCAGGAAGACTATTTCTGTAGGCAGCAGTACTGTTAAAAACACCAGTTAAAACCATCTTGTGGAACTACAGCGTTCAGCTTTTTCATTTTGAAACAAGAAATGTGTTTTCGAAACAATTTATAGTGCCAATCAAATAGTCAGGAGCAAAATGGTGGACTACCAGAATAGACAATAACTTTTTACGATCTCTCTCATCCCTCTTTCTCTCTGCCTCAGCCAGCCGGTGCCCAGGGATGGAGTGGACTTCAGGTTCTCATCTTGAAGGGTATATGGTGTAAAGAGTGCAGGGCCACCAGGCCGCAAACACAAAACAATGCTCCAATACTGTAAACGGGATCTGTTCCTCCTCTCCGAGTACGGAAAGCCCACAGGATAGTTGGTACAACAGGGGCTGCTACAGTATCTCTTCTTTATTCCTGTCTTGACATACCCAAAGGCTTCATCATCATGAGGTTCTGTAAAATCACGTTCTTTCACGAAATGGTTTTCATTAACTCCGTGCTCCACCTTCCTGCAGGGAGACTCCACAGGAGACAAAAGGATGGCAGCGTTTAAATGACTTGGAGTTAAGTCCACTACGATACCAGAGTCACTGAACCTTCCAGGAGAGAATTCACCCAGTTCCTTCAGTGAAGATGGTGGGCTTAGAGGACAGGCGTCTTGAGCTCTGAAGATGTTTTGAATGAGCTGCTCCACATCTAGGCTAGATGGCACCACGTCAGTCTGGATGGCCTGTTCCACCATCACATTGCTGACTTTCTCCTCCTCCTGGAAAGAAGTTACTTTCTCATCCAGAACACTTTCAAGCATCTCTTGAGTCACAGCAGAACTGGAGGGAGCTGGATCACTCAACTCAGAGGTTATGGTGGTCAAACTGTCTTCACAGGAATCAGTCCCGTTAGCTGTGCCCTCATTAAGAAGCAGCCCACTATCTGCCACCTCCTCCAGAGCTTGGTCCTCTGTGGTGAGGCTGTCTGGCATTGTGGCACACAACACCAACGGCTTCCCCTCTGAGTCACACCTGTGCTCCAGGCACTGCTCATCTCTCACAGAGCTGCTCTGAGCCATCTCCATGCTCTGCAGCAAAGACTCCAGTTTCTTGTTTTCAATGCTTATGTCTATGAAGTATTGCTGCATTTTTTTGTCTTTCTCAGCCAAGCTGTTTTTCATGCTTTCAATAACCTGCTTGAGTTGTTTAACTTCCCTTCTTGCTTCCAAGGCGGCCAGCTCTGCCTCCACACGATGACACTCTTCCTCAACCCAGTCTTCCTTCATCCGTCCCAGCTGAGCTTTGAGTTCTTCTATTTCCACTTCCCTGTAGCAAAATAAAAAAGTTATAACGCTTCTGCTGACCGGTCAGTTAAAGAGTCAACGTGAGGCTCCACTGCACTGGGATGGCTATGCTGCAGAGATGCTCCAAGAAAGAAGCAAGTTTTTCCATGCAGCACTTGCTGCTGCCTTCGACGGAGCTGGCAGAGATGTAAGTCGGCTGCCCAGACACGCCGGCTGATTGCTAACTAGAGTGTATTGGGTTTGCGTGGCAGCGCTTTGGTAGCAGGGGGGGGCTACAGGGGTGGCTTCTGCGAGAAGCTGCTAGAAGCTTCTCCTATGTCTGATAGAGCCAATGCCAGCCGACTCCAAGACGGATCTGCCACTGGCTAAGGCTGAGCTAATCAGCAACAGTGGTAGCGCCTCTGTGATAACATATTTAAGAAGGAGGGAAAAACCGGGAAGCGGCAGCCGGAGAAGAGAGGAGTGAGAATATGTGAGAGAAACAACTTTGCAGACACCAAGGTCAGTGAAGAAGGAGGGGGAGGAGAGGCTCCAGGCGCCGGAGCAGAGATTCCCCTGCAGCCCGTGGTGAAGACCATGGTGAAGCAGGTTGTCCCCCTGCAGCCCATGGAGGTCCATGGTGGAGCAGATATCCACCTGCAGCGCAGGGAGGACCCCACGCTGGAGCAGGTGGATGCCTGAAGGAGGCTGTGACCCTGTGGGAAGCCCATGCTGGAGCAGGCTCCTGGCAGGACCTGTGGAGCCGTGGAGAGAGGAGCCCACGCTGGAGCAGGTTTGCTGGCAGGACTTGCGATCCCGCAGGGGACCCACATTGGAGCAGTCGGTTCCTGAAGGACTGCACCCCGTGGAACGGACCCATGCTGGAGCAGTTCGTGAAGAACTGCAGCCCGTGGGAAGAACCCACGTTGGAGAAGTTCGTGGAGAACTGTCTCCTGTGGGAGGGACCCCACGCTGGAGCAGGGGAAGAGTGTGAGGAGGAAGGAGCGGCAGAAACAACGTGTGATGAACTGACCGCAACCCCCATTCCCCATCCCCCTGTGCCGCTCGGGGGGGAAGAGGTTCGGGAGTGAAGTTGAGCCCGGGAAGAAGGGAGGGGTGGGGGGAAGGTGTTGCTTTTTAAGATTTGGTTTTACTTCTCATTATCCTACTCTGATTTTGATTGGTAATAAATTAAACTAATTTCCCCAAGTCAAGTCTATTTTGCCCATGATGGTAATTGGTGAGTGATCTCCCTATGTCCTTATCTTGACCTACGAGCCTTTTCCTCATATTTTCTCTCCCCTGTCCAGCTGAGGAAGGGGAGTGAGTGAGCAGCTGTGTGGTGATTAGTCCGGCTGGGCTTAAACCACGACACTAGAGTCACCAACCTCGCCACACAGCCAGCAGCCTTGTGGGCTGTGCTCTGATCCTGGACATTCTGAGGTGCAAGTGCTGGCTCTAGGTAAGGTCCAACCAGTGCAGCGCTTAACATCTCACCTACTGCCTCCCCCTGGAGGAAATGGAAAGCTGGAGGCTGGAAAGCTGCCCGGCAGAAAAGGACCTGGGGCTGTTGATCGACAGCCGGCTGAAGATGAGCCAGCAGTGTGCCCAGGTGGCCAAGGCGGCCAACGCCATCCTGGCCTGTATCAGAAATGGTGTGCCCAGCAGGAGTAGGGAGGTGATCGTGCCCCTGTACTCGGTGCTGGTGAGGCCGCACCTCGAATGCTGTGTTCAGTTGTGGGCCCCTCACTACAAGAAGGACATTGAGGTGCTGGAGCGTGCCCAGAGAAGGAAGGGCAAGGAATCTGGTGAGGGGTCTGGAGCACAAGCCTGATGAAGAGCGGCTGAGGGAGCTGGGGTTGTTCAGTCTGGAGAAGAGGAGGCTGAGGGGAGACCTCATCGCTCTCTACAGCTACCTGAAAGGGGGTTGCGGAGAGGTGGATGTTGGTCTCTTCTTCCAGGTGACAAGTGATAGGATAAGAGGAAATGGCCTCAAGTTGCGCCAGGGGAGGTTCAGGTTGGATATTAGGAAAAACTTCTATACTGAGAAAGTGGTGAAGCATTGGAACAGGCTGCCCAGGGAGGTGGTGGAGTCACCATCGCCGGAGGTGTTCAAGGAATGTGTGGATGTGGCATTGTGGGACACGGTTTAGTGGGCATGGTGGTGTGGGGTTGATGGTTGGACTTGATGATCTTACAGGTCATTTCCAACCTTAATGATTCTGTGATTCTATGAAATGAGGAACTGCTGCCTGGATGCGTCCCCCGTGCCTGCCAGCAGCTCGTCACGTACAGCCAGAGCCAACACCGGCCTCAGACAGCAGGAGGGCTCGGGGCTGCAGGCACCTGGCTTGCTTTGCACCCACCCAGCCCAGCGTGGAGCCAGAGGCTGCTGCCTTGACTTGCAAGCAAGTGGGGAGAGGGGGCCCTTACTGAGATCCAGCCCTCCCAGATGCAGAGGTCGGGCTATCCCGAGCTGGTCCAAGTTGTCCCTGGGACTCTGCCTTGGGGCTCCACTCAAACACCCCTTTGTGCCCGCTTGGGCTGTGTGTGCTGGAGAGCCAGCTCTCAGAGTGCAGCTTTAGCAAAAGAGATGACGTCTGTTGCTGTGGAATGCACGTTGTCGCTTCTTTGCTCAGCATCCATACAAAGGGCTCTTGCAAAAAATTCAGTATCTAAGCGACAAAACCACAAGCGGGCACACTGGTTTGTGTAAGAGCTTTTCTTTCATTAGGGGAGAAGGGGGACAGCTGTAGTCATATTTCACTGAGTAAGGCAGAACAGGAGACTAAGCTAAGACATGCCTGCAGGTAGAAACTGGTTTATGTAGAAAAGGTCTCAATGCTAAATCAGACTGGTAAAAAATGACCCTTTAAAAATATTCTGCTAGGGAAGTTCAAAAAAGGGAAAAAGAGACAGCCATATTCATAACTAAACTGCATGGTACGTATTCACGGAGCACGCTATGAAACCTGAAATATCTGAAACCAACCAAATCAGATTGATCACATTTCAAATTTCTTAATGAAGACTTTATGTGGCCAAGAAATGAGTAAAAACATTCAGGATTCCCACCCCTAAATGCTCCTGCATAAATCTTTCTGCCTCTGATTTCTGAAGTGAAATATACCTTTCTTTAAGTCTGCCCTCAGATTCCTTCAGCTTTGTTTTCAAATGCCGTACTGTAACTTCTTTCTGCTGCAGAGAATTTAAATACTGCTCTGGATTTTCTGGCTTCATGCTGTGATTGTCACCACAAGAAATGGTGACAAGAAAAAAAAACAAACATCACATGACATCACTCCTACAGTTCTTCAGTCCTGGCAAAAAGAAAAACATCCCATAGACTGATACAAAGCTTGACTCATTTGGGGCTCCTCAGTGTCCGCACTAGTGACTCCCTCTGGCAAATCAAAGTACTTGAGGAAATGGCTGATTTGTGGCTATAGTGCAAAATCTGCTATTTATTGTACTTGTTTTCAGTGTAGGGAGACATTTAACTTTAAAACACCCAGCCAACCCCTCACCCTAAACAGGTGTGGTGTGCCCAAGGGCAGGCAGCCGGGCCACCGGCAAAGGCACCCAGCTGCAGACACGGTCAGGTGAGGTAGTGTAGGGACTGCGTTCAGCTCCACATGTCAGGTAGGAAGCTGAGCACCCTGAAACCTAGATTCATCCTGTCTAGCTTTAGGTGCGCATCTGATAATGCTTGGCTGTTAAGAGAGAGAGAGGGAAACAGCAGCAGTGTGGTGGCAATTTCTTCTCTGCAATACGGGTTGCATGCTCTGACAGGTATCTGTTTTCTTTCCTGTACAGGAAACTGCACAGAGAGGTGCCTAAGGCTGGGCAGGGTGAATTTTCACCTGAGTGGATCATATTTTCTATACTACCCCAGCCAAGACTCTCCAAAGTGAAAGGACCCTTATACAAAAGAACCAGTAAATCCACATGGGAATTGATGCCATGAAACCCCATGAAGGAGCTTGCCTTGGAGTGACAACCAACTACAAAGGGCTTTGACTAAAAGTAACCTTGAATTTTACAGTGCTGAAACAATAAAGGTTTTACAGGGGATGGAGCACCCTGTTGACTGGCGAGCCACCAATATGAGGAGTCACACCTATGCTGAGGAGCAAGTTGACCTGCACGGCAACCGAGACAGCCAATGCCACATTACCGTGCAGAGACGGTAAGTCAGTGCGCTGAACACTGGCATGCTGAAATAAAGACTTGCCTCATCACTGAGCTGCTGTCGCTTCCTTTGCGTGAGCCTGACTTGCTCCTGCTGGCTGAAGAAGCTCTGTGATTCTGGCGGACGTTAGCAGGACACAGCTGGCTTTTGCCCAGTCTTGACAAAGGGTCCTTTTCACAGGAAGCAGGTGGGCTGGCTAAGAACTTGTAGGATAAGGATCCATTATCCCGACCATAAGGGCCACGGCTGCAGGGGAAGCAACACGGTTAAGACATATTGGATTATCCTCATCACGCAACCCATTATGCGTCTTATTTTACACACAAAGTTGTCTAAACACTAAAACAGACAGGAAACTGTGAGTGGCTGTGAAGAAAGTCAGTCCCAAAGTCATCAGCCACTGCACGTTCTTTCACTGACTGTGGGGCACTCAGTCTGAATTACGTGATCTAGGAAAACCTCGGCCATTTTCACATTTCTCAGTGGACAGCACAATTCCCAGTGATTCCATCAGATCATCCACGTTCCCTGAACCTCTGACTCCATTAAGTAATGAGAGAACTGCAGCCTGGACTAGTGCCAGAAGAACCACGCTTCAGCCTTTCCCAGCCAAGTCTGCATAGAGATGCCTGTCCACGGAGGTCTGCTGTAAGACTGCTTTCAAGCTCCTCAGCAAGCAGCCTGAAGGATCACAGCGTGCAGTGAAAACAGATTTTGGTTGAGCCACTGTTCTTTCCTGCCTTTGGCATACCGGCTGCTTCAGCTGCCATTGTCAGCTATTCACTTGCTTAGATATAGTTCAAAACCCACTGTGAGCAGTCTGAAAGAGTATTAGAAAAGCACAGCCTTTTCTTTCTTCCTTCCAGTTTCCCTCGTACATATCTACCTTTCTTTTCCCACTCTTTACTAAAGAATCGGACTGTCAGCTTTGTGCTTGACAGCAATTGGTATCTGCATTGCCCGACAGC
Source organism: Gavia stellata (assembly GCF_030936135.1). Lineage (NCBI taxonomy): Eukaryota > Metazoa > Chordata > Aves > Gaviiformes > Gaviidae > Gavia > Gavia stellata. The sequence continues at coordinate 114,468 of NW_026776880.1, forward strand.
TGCCAAAGGGCTGGGGTGCTCTGAGGACAGCTTCTCGAGGGGCATTCCTCAGTTGCTCACTTGCTTTGCCTTCTGCACTACTACGCTGCTAACTTCATCCTCTCATGCCAGTTGTTCTTCTAAACTGTAACGGAAGGGCTGTTTTCAAAAAAATATGGTAAAAGGCAAATCTAGCCAGCAAAAGAGAAAGCTTAAACATAAAAATTGAAATACCACAGAATTATGAAGCAAGCTCTCTTCTCAAAATCATCTGACTTGGTTTCCTCCCTTCTCCGAAAATGGAACCGTTTATAAGGAACAGGTGGTTGAGTGGCTGCTGCAGACCTTCATCGCACTGCTGCCGTTTGGGTCATTTTATAACCATTTCACAATGAAGTGCAGGACTGTGGCTTGTGACAACGTGGAAACGTTTCACAGCGACTTAAGCCAAACAGTTAAAAGAGAACATATTGCAAAGGAGACATCTCTTTCCACTCGGTACAGTACAGCATCAACTCTTGTGTGAGGCAGAATTTGCCCAGACTGTGCGTAACACAGCCATGCATTGGAAGGAGCATTCTTACAGAGGACTTCTGTCCAATTAAGTAGGTCAGTATGCTCTAACGTAAAGTTATATTTAAATGCACAATAATCTATGAAATGATACATCATCTTACTGCAAGTAAGGTGATTTTAGGGCTTCATATTATATCTAGTATTGCTTTTTCCCCCAGCCAGTACCTTTACTTTTTAGGTATAACCTAGAGAGCACTTAAGTAACATTTATTTTTCCAACAGTCTCATGACACAGACAGGAAACTGCTCATTAAGCATCATTCTGCCAACCTCTGTACACTGGGGCACGCTGCGACCTTGGAGACGTGTGTGCCTTAAGCACAGGGCTATCCCACTGCCAGTCCCAGCCTGCCTGCCAGCTCTTCCACAAAGGGCAGGAAACCAGTCCTGTATGTTTGAACTCTTTGGTTTTGGTCTCCAAACACAGCATTTGTATTTTTTTTTCTTCTTTCTCATATCACAGTTCTCATCAACATAAGTACTGCCCGAGAGCACAGCATCACCCAAATTGTTTTAAAACTCACAATACTGCTATTGTCTGTATTAGCTGCAAGACCTTACAGAGTAGTCTACATCTGCACTAGTGACGCTTGCACTATTCACGAAAGATTGCTTTGCTTACTTGAGAGAAAAAGAAGATCTTTTGCTTCCAGCAGCAGACACATGGACTTCAGGCGCTGAAATACCGCCCATGCTGCCTGAAGCACTGAAATCGGCTTCACTCCCTGGCAAGGAAAAGGGAAGAGTAAAAACATGATGATAACTCAAAGTCTGTTTTCAAAATAACAATGAATCACAAGCATCCTTCCTTTGTCCGTCCTGAGTGAATTTTAGAAGTCGCATGAATTTTCAAACATCCCTGAGGACAAGCGCTGGGCTTGTTCCAGATTTTCAACATGTCTTCAGATCTGGCACTTCAACAAGAGCAGAAAAAAACATTTGAACACAAAACCCTCACACTACAGAAACCATTTTAGGATGTAGCTAGGAACATTTGTTGTGACAACCTGTTTGCTTTCTCACAGCCATCAGCACGTGAATGAGGCTGCTCACGTGGCTCCTTCAGAAGCCCAGTGATTCGGAACACACAATTGTGATGTCAAATGAGAACCAAACATAGAGTGAAGGCATCTAAAACACAACCTCCCCAGGATTTAGGTATCTAGGTACATAAACGCAAGTAAAATCCCAGTGTTTAAAGGGGCCAAATGTTCAAAATGCCACTACTATCTCTCTGCAAAGACCTGCTTAGGTCTTTATGGTCAAGCTTCCACTTTTGAGCCCAGTAACCACCACTTACCCCATGGCCTTATACCACAGTGGAATCAAGTAAGTGAGATGTGCATGACTAAGATAAAGACATTCCCTTTGCTTTCTATGCCTACATATAAATACAGATACGTAAACAGAAGGAACGTACAGACATATCTACTCAACACTGCTCAAAAAATATTAAAAGGAATCGCTCTGAGGGAAACAAAAACTTTTAGGGAAGTAATTTGGCCACCAAAAAACAAAGTTCAGCGAACACTGAAACTATTTATGATTTGAAGTCAAACATGGACAGAAAATGGAAAACCAGAATTTTCTTTCTGTCTGAAACGACAGTTTAATTTTGAAAACTGTCAAATTTCTTTCTTCTTTTAAAAAGGGGTGAAAACATTAAAAAATCTCCCCAGTCATTCTAAATATTTTAGGTTGAGTATCATCTTTGCTCAGTCTGAAACAGAGGTTTTCTTTAATGTATTGATTTGGCAGCAAAGCCCCGAATCAGTTAGTCCCATAGTTCCACTTTGAACATAACAAGGTGTCAGACAAAAAAAAAAAATAGGGGATGTAAAGGAAAATAGAAAAAGAAATAATCTACCAATTCCTGAGTAAACATTGTTCAGAAAACAGTTCCAATCCCAGGATTCTCATTAAAAAGGCGTTAATAACCTGCAGGAATCCCAAAAATGTCAACAACAATTATAACAGGATTACAGGGCACTGTTTAGGAAGGGAGATGACGGGAATTTGTGTATTCTAAGATAAAAAGAAATACTGGCCACAGTTTGTCACAAGGAGGAGGAATACAGCTGGAAAACTGTGAAGAAAACCAGGTAACAGCAACACAGGATTCTGGCTGTGATGCGTGTTATTTCATGAAAAATGACTTGAAATAAAATCTGATGGTCGGTGGGAGTTGTGCATAGTAAAATGTAGCTGGAGTAGGTTTGGAATATTTGAACCAGAGAATCAGAAAGCTGTTTTAAACACTGGCATAAATAATGAAGATTGTAGTTTACAAGCAGAGCACACACACACACACACACACAAATCTCCTAAGGGAAGATTCATAATGGCCTCTTTCATATGCACAGTATTTCTTTCTGTGGAGGTGGAACTGGCTGAAAGTCACAGAAAACAGTCAGAAAGAGCAGAAAATTTGCTGCAGTAAATACCCAAATTGCAAACCATGTTCTAGCTTGACCTCACACCTATTTTAAAACAAATACTTAAGAGTGCGCAGTGTGTGTAGCATCGGCTTCTCTTTTTTGACTCATCTTCCAGACTGGATTAGCAGAGGAGAGAAAAAAAAACCTGCTTGAATATACAAAAAGGAATTTTTTTGACTAAAGATCACAGCTATTGCCATCTTCCATACCTGCCTCAACTCTGACCTCAAAACCCCAGGGCCCTTCTTATGCCAGAACTCAGCCATCTTTTCCAGATGCAGGAGCACGTCCCCACAATCCCCACGAGACCTGCATCTCTACCAAAAGGCATGTGGAGCTAAAAGATGAATTGGCTGGCATGGGTCTCACCCTGTCCAGCAGCCCGGCGGCTCAGGCGCTCCCTGCAAAAGTCCCATCTCTGCATCCCCTACTCACTCAGCTTTGCAGTCGGAGCCGTGGCTTTCTCATGGACCAAGCGTGAGGCTAAGCTCGAGGTGGCAGGCATCCTGAGGCGAGAACCTCCCTTTAACGGTGGGCATCCCACTTTCTGTACATCTGGAGCAGTATCGAGACCATCAATGGGCCAGAGAGAGAGAGAGAGAGAGAAAGGAGTTATGGTGTGCCTGCTGGGAACTCGGCTTCAAACCCTCAATAAAACCGTTACTGAATGATATGAAGTGGAACAGCTTCCCTGGAGCAGACTCCCCACATCCCCTCAGCCTGCCAAGCAGCCTGCTGTTAGGGCACCCTTCTCCTCTGTCCTCAAGTCCATCCTCCAAGAGGCAAACACATCTAAATAGAAGTTTCTTTTCCCTTTACTGAACTAAGTAAAAGGGATCTCTTTTTATTTTTTTTTTTTTTCTGTGAGGAAGGAGATAAGTACCTAACTGCGGAAGATTTGTGCCCGACACCCTGAATTGCAGGTGGCCTGTGCCGCCAGCCCAGGGCTGAGCAGTTCATTGTTTAGGACAGATGGGATTCAGGCTTTTGCCTTTTACTTGCCCATTCCTCCTTTGTAACTTGCTGACTTCTTTTTTGCATTCTCCATTTTTGCTGTGACGTCTGGGTGCTTCCTGCAGCCTGAGAGTCTTCTGAACAAAAGGAGATACATGTCTTGAGAGGCCACAGCCCAACCACGAATTGCCTACGTCTCCACTAAGCAACAGCAGCCATTTTGAGACAGGGGTGGCTCATAAATATTGCAACACAGAATTAAAAGATCATTTTTCCAGGCCACTTTAATACAACAGGAACTTGTAGATTTGGGTTCAAAAATACAAAACACTTTAAAGCCGAAACACTCTTTGTAGGTGCTACTTTGCTTATTCTCGTTTGAAAGAAATGCTTGGCTATTTGAACATGTTTTCCACATCAATTCAACTAAATTGGTTTAAATTCAAACTTTAAAATCTAAAACGTATAAAAATCCAAACTAAAAAAATAGCACTATGCTACTAATTTTTACCAAATTTTTAAGCATCTTTTGCTCAAAATATTTATATTCCGATTATATTCTAATATTACCTCTTGGAAGCTACAGAGCACCTTTTTCACTTCAGTGCAATTTAGTTAGCTTATGTCCTAAAAATAATTCATTCCTGCTGACTAACAAAGCTCATGGTGCGAAATGAGATGATACAGAAATTTCCCTGTGCAATGCTAGGCGCCTTGGGCAGCGGTCCTCAGAAACAGGACAAAAAAACAGAGAGTGCCTAAGCTTATTACGGATCAACGGAAGAGGAAAAGGCATCTAATTAGACCTACTTGAAAGATCCAAGCGTGATCTTCAAACACAAACTTTCTTCTGCAGCTGAATGCCCAAGACTGACTTTCTGTTCAACGAAAAAAAACCCCAAATAAACCTCCCTAAAAAAAGGAGAAATAGAAGAGACAGAGACTGTACTTGGCTTCCATAAGGGCTAACAGCAGAGCTGTCAGAGACCTGATGAGGACCACAGGAGACTGGGGTGGGATTCATCTGACTAAACACAGATGTCTCTAACGTAGACACCCACGTCTGAGCCAACCTCGGTCCCATTTATAGACAACAGAGAGTTACTCAGTAGAACCAGTGAGTTCAAGGCACTGCTTACCTTATCCTAAAGTAAATGCTTACATATTTGGGCAGAAAGACCGCACACTAGACTCACTGATTTTATTTGTTATATCTCCTTTAAAACAAAATAGGACCTCAGTCCACTTCCGCAGGCGGAGACAATTACAGCTACATTACAGATACACAACTGAGGTCAGACAAATGACAGTCCATCTCTGCTCTATCCAATTTGGCTCAAGACCGTGAATTTACATCTCCCTCACCTCCCAACAGCTCCCGTAACCCCCAGGAGAAGGGAAATGGCAGATTCACCTCTTAAAGCTCTTCCACTTAGGAAGTGGAAAGAGAGACAGTCCCCACCCACAGCCCACAGCTCCTGAACGTCATCTGAGACCTGTAGATTCAAATGTCACCTCTTCTAAATCACAAACACGGAGGGGTTTATGCCAGAGAGAGGAGCTCCAACGGGATCCACTGGCTGTGCTGGGTCCGTTGAGCCACCTGGGAGGGACCACTCACAAACTGCCACCGGAACCCAAACGTTCTGAAGCGTGCGGGGGAGGGCGGGGCTATGCAAATGACGGACCCCCCAACAGCCGCATCCACCCCCCACCACCCACCAGACTTCACAGTGCTGGTGCCTTCCAGACCTCACAGCTCCAACTGCTACAACACACCACACCTTCCCAGGGTGACGCCCCTCCATGCCCAACTCCAGGACGCAAGCTTTGAGGATAGCACGGGCTTGAACCCGGACATGGCGTCCTCGCTCCTGGAGGGCGAGATATGCGTGTTCATCTCCCTCTGAAAGAGGAAAAAATAACTTTAGAAACCCTCAACCTGACACGACAATAGCTTTAACTCATTTAAACCAGACACAGAAGATGTTTCTATGAACTTCTGATCCTAGTATTTAGGAACAAAAATACAGGCTTTAGACAAGTATGATTAGTTGAAGGAAATCACGCCAGATAATCTCAATGCCACTTTCAAGAGGATTTCATATTGAAGCAAGCTGGGAGGGGATTTTGTCAGCTAGGAATCCATCAGCAAGCACTTCAGTCTTTAAGGGAACTGATTTTGGAACACTGAAGGGATATTTTTAATGATAAAACCATTTACTCTAAACAGGAGAAGATCATTCATTGTACACTCACACTCTGCTATTCACACACCCCTCCCTCCCCGCCCTTTTTTATTAATTAAAACCAAGTTCCACTAAGCAGTATTTCCAATGGAAGGCAAATGTGGGTAAGCCTTCCAGAAATACAGGCAGCTCAAATAAGTTGTCCTCCAGTCCCACAGAGAGCATCCCAAAAGAAGACTGAGCTCCCCAACATGCCTTGCACAACTGCAACCCCTCCGCAGGAAGCCCAAAGAGAAACATGATGCTTTTGAAAAATCCCAGTCCTCCGCACTTGATGGTGTCAGAGCAAAAGTCTGGACAAGAACAAGAGCCCCACTTGAGGCTCTTCCATAAACGGCATTCTCAAGCCGAGATCCTCGAGAACACGACCTTGCTGCTCGCTCTCTTCCCCTACAGAGCCTGAAGGAGCTGCCCAACGGCTCAGGCAATCACCATTTTCAAGAGAGGCAGAGTCCAGCAGTATGTAAGGCTGCCAGATCCAGAGACATCTCCTGTATGGATCCTTCCCCTGACATACAGGCCCATGCTGGCCAGTCTGGTATTTATGACTGGAGCTGAAGTGCTCTGGAAGGTCTGCACACACTGGCCACGGAAAAGCTCTGCTCAGTGCTACCAGATGATTTCTAGTCAAATTCAGCAACAGAAAGACAAACGGGGAGAGGCCACAGTCCCGCGTGCAAAGGGAGCAGAGAACAAAACAAAAGATACCGGGGGCAATTCTGGAAGCAGCAACTGGCCGTCTGGCAGACGCATTTTTGCCCTCACCTGGTTCAGGTTTTGGGGGGAAGATCTCCGAACCAAAGTCTTCTTTAAGCAACTCCAGCAGGTGGAGAGGAAGGCAGTTGGGAATGGGGACGAGTTAGCCGTGTCACAGGGAGAAGAACTGCAGGAATAGAATGACAAGCGTTAGAACCACAAACAGCCAGGGGAATGTCCTAAGAGAAATCAAACTAGAGCAGTCTTCAGCCTCACCAAGATGAAAAGAAAGGACAGGAGGAAAGAGGTCAGGAGGCAGGCAGGGAGATTCCCAGTTTTGAGTTGTATGTAGATGATCTTCAAACAAATCCTTTGTCTCCTTTTTAAACAAAAAGAATGATATTGAGCAGGAATGTACATGTGGGACAAGGAAGCAAGGACTGAGTTCAGCAGGCTGGATCAAAGCAGTCAGGGAACTTGTTTCAGAATTCAGAAAGAACTTGCCCATGCAACTGAAGTCCTATCTCAGAGCAAGAACTTCCGACATCTTCTACCTCTGACTTTGCAGATTTGTTAGTGAGCTACAGAAAACATTTCCCCAAAGAACTGGAGTCAGGCAGCTGCACAGCTATAGCCTAATGGGTTTGACATCAGTAGTATGCAAGGCTCTGGAGAATTTGCAAAGGAAAGAATTAATCAACACCATCAAACTAAGCAGATGGAGTCCTACGTGCATTCACTTAAGAAGGAGCATGCCTGACTGACCTGCGTCTTTTCTCTGACTAAATGACAGACTGACTATCTCATTACAAGAAACAGAGTAGCTATAATTGTGCAAGTCAGAAAAGTGGCATGATCTGCAGGGAAGGGGGCAACAAATCTACTCCTATAGCCTAAAAATACTGTATAAAAGTTCTGACCTACCTTTCAGAAAAAAGGATTCAGATTCTCTCTGTCACTTTCAGGACTGGATGAAATAGTCCTTGGGCCATCTGGTTTTGAGGAGGAGGAGGAGGACCTGAAGAGCTTGACTAGGCAGGCTAACAAAATGAGGCTTCCAAAAATAAGCCTCGGTTTGGTGGGTTGGTTTTGAGGTGGTTGCTTCATGGGTTCTGTTTGCTGAGAAGACATCTGCAGAAGACAGCTGCACGGGCACAAAGAGAAGACCAGCAAGGGGGTGGAAAAGAGTCTCTTGGAAGTGGCAGTCTGGGACTTCTCTTTTTGCTTGCCACGTTTGCTCATGGTGTTTGGAGGATTCATTGAACCACTACATTCCCAGAAAGTCCCAGGCTGGACAGCTCCCAAAAAACCAAACAGCGCAGGACTGCAAGAAAAACAACCAGGTGGTGAAGCCCTCCTCCAGAGCCATATGGTGATGTGCTCCTCACACGCTTCAAAACTAGTGTGGGCAATCCCAGACTGTGGGCAATCCTAGAAAACAGCAGTGGAACAGGTATTTTTATTCCCATTTGGAAATTCCTAGCCAACAGCTGTACAACGTTCCTGCAGTCTCCTAGAGACAGTCATTCCTAGCAAGTCCTGTGAAAGTCCTTGAATGCATCCCAATTCTTCATCTCCTAGGGCCTCCTGGGAAAGTCCTCATTTCTCCCTCGTTTTGCTGTGCCAAAAAGCCACACTGCACATTCCCACAACGGAAAGGCTGCCTGCGCAGAGTCGGACTACACCTGATGAGGACACAAATGCCGCACCTCTTCCCAGACCCCTCCTGTTTATTGCACAGGGATTAGTCAACTCTGCGGCCCACCGCTCTTAATGCTTCCTAGAGAGCTTTCACCCTTCACAGGTGGCATTGGCGCAGGGGTGCAATCCACTTCTCTGCCTTTGAAGAAACCTGCAACTCACAGAAGGCCCCTTCTGGCCGAGATAAAAGGTGGCCCCCAAAACATTCCCCTCAGCCCCTTTAAATGACCACCTGGAGAGCTCCTGTTTCACCTGGGAGCCACCTCCCTGCTCCTCTGGTCACTCTCACCTCGCCCTCACCCGCTACCTAAGAGATACACAAGCAGCACAAAGTCCACGTCTGTGGCAACACAGAAGGCTCAGCCGAGCTCCCCAGGCTGAAGGTAGAAGACATTCAGACAGCAGAGACTTGGCAGACTGACAAAAGGGTTTCGACTATGTCCCTGCTTTCCATCTACAGCTTGAATAGAACTAGACACTATGTTTACTGCCTACACTCAGAAGAGTCTGGCTGAGGTTTTTGCACCAGTGAACAGGGCATAAACAAGAAAGTGTGTATTTTGCACTGAAGCAAAAAAGCCTCACCTTGCTTAGCTGAAGCTTTCTTCATTTTAGTTACAATATCTGTAGGTTGCGTATAGTCTACATACAGAACAAGTCCTGCGTTGCCCAAGCGAGGGAACTTCTGTCTGGATATAAAATACACACAGGTATGACACCATCTCGGTACCTTTATAGGCATAGAATATACACAGAAAACATGCAGCAAGTATAAACAGAATCATACGCATAGACGCATAGAGATACACATAAATATATGTCTTTTGCAAACTCAGATACACACCCCCCCATGCACGGTCTATACAGAACACCCACAGACACTATATTCTCTGCCTGCAGGAAGAGAAGCCTCAGCTGACCTCACCTCGCTGAGGCTTTTTTCCTCTCTTGATTCAGAAGATAGATTATCTACGCATAAAAAGAGTATACAGACACAGGAAGCACAACCATGTTTTTCTCTCCGTAGATGCACTCTCTACACAGAACACACACATAGAACATGCAGAATAGACATACAATGTGTTAATTGTGTACATACTACACAAAACAGTCAGGTAAGGGGAAGCTACGCTTCATGTCTTTATGTTGAATACGAATGTCGATGTCTTCATGTTGAATCGATACTGTCTCTGCACGGAACACAGACATTTTCAAGGTCAAGGGAGGAAGGTCATTTTTCTCTGTGTGTGGAGCATACGCTGTCCTGACTTGGAACACATGCACATGAATACGCACACTTTACATGCAGACATACACAGAGAGAAAGGCAAGGTATGTTTTTTCTCTCTGCATAGAGCTCACGTATTGCCGTTATATAGAATATGTCCTAACTCTACGTAGAGTAGATACAAAGAGCTGAGGCAGGTCTTCTCTGCTTACAGAAGAGAGCCTCTTTCCATAGAAGACTATAGAAGACCCATACAGTCACGCTTTTCTGTCTTTATGCACAAGAGATCCTAACTACCAAATACACACAGGGCTGAAGAGAGGATTTGGTTTATCTCTATCGAATATATTCGACAGGAGAGGAAGGCTTGTCAATCTTTTCTTTGAATACAGCCTATGCATATGTGGAATATAGGCAGGCAAGGTGATGAGAGGCTTTTCTGTCTGCATAGAGAATATATGGGCTCAATATAACACATGTACATATAAAGGCAGTGCCTCACCTACCTCTACATCTAATAACGACCATCTGTGTGCACACAACATGCCAGCAACAAGGGGAGGCTTTTCTGTCACTATACAGACTACATACTGTCTTCCTCAAGACTACGCATGGACGGGCAAAGCCAGGCTTGCTTTCTCAGTATGCAGCGTATACCAGGATATACTTTGCCTATCAGAAAAGAGATGGTGAGGCTTTTCTCTCCAGATACAGACTCTAATTCTTCTGCAGATAGACTGCATGCAGGCAAAGCATGTCTACTCATGGACTAGATACTGCCAAGGCAGGGCTTTTGGGTCTGCTTATGCAATGAAAACTGGCTGTATAGAGAACAGAAACCAACAGAATATGAAGGTGAGGCAATAGCTTTCTGTCACCATACAGACTATAAAATGGCTGTATGAAGAATACATATGGAGAGCACTACACACCACTTTCCTGTTGGGATGCAAAACGTATTCTGGTGATGGAGCAGAGACGGGCCAGGTGAGGCAGGGCCTTCCCACCCACCTGTGTGTGACATCTGGGGAGTGTCTCTGTACATCAGGCACACTCTGCCTATAGAAGCACACAAACAGGGGAGGTGAGGCTTTTCTCTTTGCAGAGCAAAGACTTGGTGCACGCAGGTAGTAAGTATGAGGCTCTTCTGCCTGTATGCGGAATACAGGCTGTCTACAGAGCAGAGAGGTATCTCTGTACTTAGAACATACACTGCTCATCTGCACAACAGACCCAGAGAGGCAGGGGACGGTGGGGCGCTCCTGCCCATACACAGGCAATGCCCTCTTTGTAGAGCACAGGCAGAAGGGTGAGGCAAGGCAAGGCAAGGCTGCCGGGGGGCTGGCAGCTATCAGAGCTCTCCTCTTGCAGCTAGGTAGAGGCACCCTTCTGCCAACCTGGCCTGAAGTTTCCAGTGGCTTGCAGCTCACTGGGTGCTCAGGGCCACCATGCTCCAGGGAGGCTGAGGAGGCTCATCAGGCCCTCATCCCAATGACATCCAGGGGGAAGAGCCCGGGGCTCTGGCAGGATTGTCCTCAGGAAGGCTCAAGTAGGAGCAAACACATCCTGCTGCTTAGCACCACTGGGCTGGTGGCACAGTCAGGGCTTCGGCTCCTATGACCACAGGACCCTTCCTCAAGGAGCACAAGGAATAAGGACTGCCGGCCCAGGGACACGGCTCCCTTGACTGAGCGCACAAGAGAGTCTCTGCGAGCAGGCTGGCTAACCCAGTGAGGAAGGCCTGCAACCACATACACCACCACAGCCTTCTCCGACCCTGCAGGCACGGTGCCGGGGGCAGCGAGGAGGCATCCAGGGGACAGCAGCACAGAGCAGTATCGTCTCACACCCCATGTGTGAAAGCAGAATGACGGGGCCACTGTCTCCACCCTCCGCTGGACTCCCTGTCCACAGACACAGAAAAACTGACCAAGGTTAAGGGCATGCTGGGCTGCGGCCACCATTCGGCTGTAGAATTTAAAAAACTGAGGGAAGTGAGCAAACCAGCAGGATCACAATGCTGGACTTCAGCAGAGTAGACTGCCGCTTCCTGAAGAGCTTCTAGGCAAGAGTCAACAGGAGACCGGCCTGGAGGGCAAAGGGGCCCAGGGCAACTGGTTGAACTTCAGGGACCACAGCCCCCACCTCCCCAGGCACCAGAAGGGTCCATGCCAAAACACAGGGTCCGTCACAAGTAGCAGAAGGCCAGCACTGACGGACAGGAAACTCCTGAGACACCTCAAACACCAAAAAGGAAGAACACACGAGGCACAGACAGAGATGGGATACCCAGGAGGAACAGAGAGACATTGCGCAAGCATACAGGAATGGACTGTGGAAAGCCGCTGGAGGCAAACTAGGAAGAGATGAAGGACAACAGGAAGGACTTCTGGAAGGCTACTGGAAGCTAAGGGAAATGCAAGCCACTGCTCAACAGGAAGGGAACTTACTGGCAAAGGACAAAGGAAAAGCTAGAGAAGATGCTACACGGGGCAGAGGTGTGTGGGCAGGGGGTTGGGTGTGTGTTTTGGGGGGGTGTTTGCCCCACTTCTCTCTCCTACTTCTCTCCCTCACTGGAGGAAACAAAGCCAGACTCTTCTTGAGGGGCACACTGGATGGACAAGGGGCAATGGACAAGGTGCAGATTCTGACTCAAGACAAGGGAAGTTGCTCACCACGAGGCTGCCCAAGCACTGGAACAAGTTGCCAGGGATGATGCTGATCTCCCTCCTTGGAGATACCCCAAACGGGACTGGACACAGCCCTGAGCAACATGATCTGACTGGACCTGCTCCGAGCAGGAAATCAGACCAGATGGCATCAGGAGGACACCCCCCCACCTACCAAATTCTATGAATCCCCAGAGATTTCTCACGTCACTCCAGTATTCTCCCAATTCATCACCAGCAACTGCTCATGTTAAGACCTCTACAAAAGCGTTTGCGGAGCACTACACTTGCTCCGAGGACATCAGGGGAGTTGCTGGAGACAACCAGCCTTACCTTCCATCACTTCTAGAGAACAAAAGCATGGCAAGCCTAGGCCACACTAAAGCCATTGCAAACAGGTAACAGAAAGGAAGGCAGAGTTTCAAGGCTAGGTCTTCCCATCTGAAGCCATCTGAGGCCAGATGGGGCAAGTAAAACAGTTCTGGAAAGCACAGGGCTGGCAGGAACATGAGAAGACACAGGACAGCTCCTCCTGGGGAAAGCTGGCCGTGTTCAGCTCAAGTTCCTCCCCCCACCTTTCTTTCCCCTGGCAGGAAGAAGGAAGCACATTCAGCTAACCTTGCTTTCACCCTGTTGTGGAGGGCACCCAGGAACTCAGTGAACTGGTCAGACTCTTGGGCAGTATCTGATACAGAGACATACCCCTTCGGGCTAAATAGAAGAGTCTTTATATCTATTTTATAGAAATCTACAGACAGATATCATTATTTACAGAATTATAAAATATCAGTACTTTTACAGAAATATCTTTCCTAAAAGCATTCCCATTTAAATATAACTGCCGGCAGGACTACGCTTCAAGCACAGAGAACCACATACAGCAAAGGGAAAGCATGTGGACTCAGGACAGCTATCTCAGGATGGCTCAGATGCGATATTGCTCTGCAAGGGTCCACAACAACTACAAACCTCGCTACTGGCCTCCCCACAGGCAACAAGTGTTCCTCGCTTGCTTTTCCCAAATGCAAGATGCTACCATAAGCACCAGATACGACACTGACTTTACCAAGCAGAAAGGGGAATCCCTCCACCCTACCAAATGAATTCACCTTGGGAAGGCAGAGAGGAAGGAACCAAGGAGATTGCCCTTCAGGAATGCAATAAGCCTTGGATAGAATAGGCAGATCTAAGAACAGAGATGAATTTTTATTAAATGCATCAAGTGGAAGGTATTTTGTTCTTGGCCTTTTCCCACTTTCTAGCAAGAAGTAATGCATTTCAAAGCAAAGGTTATTCTAGGATAATCTGAGGTGCTGCTGCTAAATGTCCCCATTTTGTGTGGCTGGGTGCAAGCAGACCTGTCAGACAGACAGACAGGAGGTGCCAGGTACTGGTACTGGCAGGATACGCACATCACAAAAGCTAGGAGAAGGGAGAACAGGCTACACATGGGTTTCAGTCAGGTCAAAGCATCCCGCATCGCCACTGAGCACGAGTGTGAACACGAGCTACAGCTACACTAGCTTGTGAAATCTGGACTAGGTGTCAGCTAACCACGGCATTCGTTTCTACCACATTTTGCTTCTGCTCAGCTTTTCACCTCCACAATACTCTTGCTTTGCAACTTGAATTTCTTACCATCAAGCTTGAAAGACATCTGAGAGCGGGTCCCCACTCTGTATCACAGAGAAGCCCACTTGGTGACCAGTCTGCTCTAGTCTCCTCACCTTAGCTTCAAGCTCATCAGAAGATGCTGCAACAGACGAACAGCATCACTACACTGCGATACAGAAGAAAAACAAAGCAGAGCGACTCATTTCTGGGCTGCCAAACACCAGAATGCAGCAAATTCTGCAAGCGGGTACTTAGCAGGGAAAGCAATGTGCAAGCCAATGCACTTTAAACTAGACCCTACAAGACTTTCACAAGCAGGAGGGCAGGGAGGCTTCTCTGAAAGCGAGTCCCCTCCTCCCACCGTGAGCAGCAGAGATGGGAGAGCAACAGGCACCCACACCACAAGCAAAGACACGCTCATGACACTGCTCTGAAAAGGTGACTACATACCACCATACTCCATACCATTCAGCACTGCCACTTGTTAAAAAGCAAGCAGGGTTTTACTAAAATGAAATAAGGACGGCTTTCTCATCAGGTAAGTATTAGCAAGTATCTCCAGCACTCTCAAATGCCCAAAAAACCAAAGCAGATCAGCTGTGGCCCATGCTGATGTGCCCGTTCATTACAGGGCATCCTGTGATTAGGTTCATCACCTAAGAACACACCATTCTTTGAAGTTTGCTGTCAGGTTCCTCTTTTGGCTACTAAAGAAAGGAAAGTTAGTCAGGACAGAGCACAGCCCAGCAGAAGTGTCATTCAGACAGGGTGCTACAATGAAAGACTGACCTATTAAAATAAATACTGTACTGTAGGACAAAAACTACCCTCCCACACAAAAAATCCCTGTTTTGTATTGAATGATTCCTGAAAGATTACCCAGATAAACTGTTCTAATTGTGATTATGAACCATTCCTTCCCTAGAAAAATGTCATCAAGACTGGTATTTTTATTCTTAAACAGAAAATTTGTGTATTTCAAAGGATTTAAATATTTTAAACCATTGTTTCCATAAATGCAATTTCTCCTTAATAATGTCATAATCCTGATTCTTTGAAGTAAAATACATTATAATTACATTTCCATGACTGCTGTGCTCTGCTCTGTAGTATTGTTTATTGCATTGAGATTTCAAGTGGAAAAAATCTCCAAGTCCAATAATCAAGGAAAAGCACCAAAAATTGCAAAGTATCTCTTTGAATTCTTGAAGAACAGACAAAATGTAAACAGTACATCCCCCTCTGTTTTTCAACAAGTCTACTTACTGGAATATGAAAGACTAGAACATTTTAGAATAAAACCTCAGACTCAGTTTTAATTATATTCCCTCCAAACCTCAGGAGAACACCCACGCAAAAGTGTGTTCTCTCAGCAAGAAAATCCCTGGTCCAAAGAAAGATTTTAAAACAGAAAAAAAAGATGGCAGGCATGCTTGCAATATTTGTTTTAGAGCATCCCAAGACTTTGGAATTGTGTGTTACCTGAGGATTGCCTATCAAAAGAAAAATAAGAATAAAAATTAAGTATGAAATCCATTTCTGTGCACACATTTTACTACGGGGATGGGAGAAAAGCTATAGAAATAATTTACTGCAGTAGCCATTTGAAATGCTGAGAAACACTTCGGTAACACCTAAATATATTCCCTGTTTTCATTGTGATACTCCAGCTCTGGATGGGGGGAGCAGAATACAGAGATCCAGTAATACCACACTATACCATCTTTAATTCTCAATAAAACCTACGAAACTCATAAAAATACCCACTTGCCATATGGCATTTTTGTCAATATGTTAGATAAGGAGCATACAAATCACAGTAACTGAGTCTCACTGCAGCTGAAAAACATTTGACAAAGTGAGTGTGAATGAAGGGTTAAATCACTGACGGTCCCTGGCTGAGACCCTACTGTCATACATAAAAGCTTTACTTGCATAGTTTTAGTTATTTGCTGAGTAGAGTTGATAATAGGATGTCTCAAGACGTCTGACTCCCTTCCTGACAAGATCAAATGGGCCTTGAGGTAGCTCATTATGCCTCCTGAGTATATCCTTGATGACAGGGACTCGGGACGTTTGTGTCAAGATAAGTGCCAAAGAACTAGTTCAAAGTGACCCTTTTGTAACATTCCGAGGCCAAAGGATGGATGGGCCAATTCCATGACCATGTATGGACAAAGGAAGCCCGAAGTTCAACTAGCAGACGGTGTGAGGAAGGCTATGAACGACCACCGGAGGGTGAAAAGACCCTAATCCTAATTTCACTGCGCATGCTTGGACTATGCAAATGAATTCCGGGAACTCATCCACATGAGACCGCCCTTTTTAGAATCCTGATGAATATGCATGATGTTTCTGTATCTGAACTGAGGTGCTTTGCTAACCCGTTGGAGCACTCGTGGTGGACAAATCCCCAGTGCTGCCCAGCGCTGTATTAAAGGATGCCTGCTTAATAACCAACTAGTTGTTACTGAGTTACTTTGTTGTTTCAGTTTCGGCGACCCCGATGGGACAATCTCTGTCCGGCTGCAGGAACCTCTGAGTCGGCGACTCCCTAGGCCGGCCCCGGAGAATTCTCTGGAGGGACTCACCGGTTCGGCGGATCCTCGCGGGGGCAGACAAGGACCTCTGGTAATTAATGGTTGGAGTTAATGGTTGTTATTTTACTGTGATAGTAATTGTTAGTTGTGTGTAGTGTTCGTGCCCCGACCCCTGTCCTTGTGTCCTATAAATTCAGAATGGGGAACCAACAAGGCGGAGTGTTGAAAAAGAGCCCTTTGGGCTGCATTTTAGACCACTTTAGAAAGATATCGGGGGACCACCTGGAGGGACTGTAAATCGTGAGACCTTCATTAAATATTG
The DNA here is from genome assembly GCF_030936135.1 of Gavia stellata. Taxonomy (NCBI): domain Eukaryota; kingdom Metazoa; phylum Chordata; class Aves; order Gaviiformes; family Gaviidae; genus Gavia; species Gavia stellata. Next base: position 131,434 of record NW_026776880.1, read on the forward strand.
TAACCAGTGGTGGCCTTTAGACAAGCTAGATGATGGAGAAAAATGGCCTTTTAACGGAACTTTAAGGTACAACACTTGGTTGCAGCTTATGTTATTTCTGCGCCGAGAAGGAAAATGGGATGAAGGGGTTTATGCAGATACGTTCTTCACTTTGCGAAATCACCCTGAATGGCAAAAAGAATGCGGAATCAATTTAGCACCCCAGGACCCTATGGTCCTGGCGATAGAAAAAGAGAACAAGAAGCAAAATAGGAAGCTAAAAAGATGCTGCTCGGCTTGCAGCATTGGGCAAAGATGTTTAAAGATTGGTTGACAGAATGAGAGATTAGAGGATTGCTTGCCTCCACCAGAAGGAGAAGGTGATAGAGAAGGAGATGCTGGCACTGTTGGGGGTGAAGAATCAGAGGCAAGGGAAAGGGAAGAGATTAATGTTAAGTTTTCTCCCATCATTACCAGAATGCAAAGTAAAGTGGGACCTATCATACAGGCTCCACTAAGACAGGCAATGGGAGGACCTGTCAGAATTAAAGTACCTTTCGCTTTAGCAGATTTAGAGGGATGGCGAGCTACTGCAGGTGATTACCGGGATGACCCCGAAAAGGTTGCTAAAGGCTTTGAATTGATTGTTAAAACCCAGGGCCCTGATTGGGAAGATGTGGATGCAATGTTGGATGCGGTGTTTAGTGAGTCAGAGAAGCAGATGGTTGTGAGAGCGGCTAGAACCCAGGTACAGGCTCTGGTTTTGGCTGGAACTCTGCCCAGAACAGTGGATAACCATGTTCCGATTACTAATCCTGGTTGGGCCCCTAATCAGATGGGAGCCCGGAATTTGTTAGCGCGGTACAGGGAATGGATTGCTTATGGAATGAGAAATGCTGTCCCAAAATCAGTGAAGTGGTCTAAATTGTATGAAATTAAACAAGATAGAAAAGAATCCCCTGCTGATTTTTTGAACCGATTAAAAGAAGGAATGCAGAAATATACCCCTTTAGACCCTACCTCTCGGGAGGGAAAGGGTCATTTGACATTCCTGCTTTTGGGACAGTCGGTGGATGATATCAGGAGAAAGTTACAGAAAGTGCAAGGGACAGATATGAGAGATTTAGAGAAATTGTTGGAGGCTGCCTGGCAAGTGTATCGGAATAGGGATAGTCAGAAAGAAAGAGTAATGAGCAAAACAATTGCCAATGCTACAGTGGCTGCCTTACGTACCACGGGGGGCCAGGTACCCCCTCGGAACCCATCAAGAAACAACACTGTTGGAGGGAGGGGGGCCATGAGAAGCGGTGTAAGTGCCCCACCTAGGGGAAATCAAGCCCTCCTGAAAGATCAGTGTGCTTACTGCAAGCAAATGGGGCTCGGGGCTCACCTGTGGGCAGGGCATTTTGCCAGACGAGGTCCAAGCAGTGCCGGCCAAGGCCGTAGAGGGGCTGGAGAGAGCTGGGCAGCTCCAGGATCTCGGCGTGTTAGCCCCGGGCAGTGATGCCCCCTCGCCAGCTAGGTGCCAGCTGAGTCTTCTGCACTCAGCCAGTCCCTGCCTGCTCCCCCGGGGCTCCCGCAGCTCCTTCCCAGGGTCAGATCCAGCTCGCTGGCAGTGATGCTGGTGCTGGGGCAGTGATAGTGATGCCAGTACCGGGGCGGTGATGCTGGTACTGGGGCAGCGATGGAGGCCTCTGTCCTCCTGGCATTGATGCTGATCAGAGTGATGTCTCCCACGGGTGCCCGCCACCCGGAGCAATGCTCCATCTACCCATCCTCTCAGTGGCCATCCCCAGCCCAGCTCAGCCACCCGCGGGGTGGGCAGGGGCTGCATTAACCCCCCCATCCCCCCTCCCGCTGTGCAAATGACCGCCAGCAGAGAGAGGCACTACAAAGCAAAGAGCCAACTCTTTTAATGAATTAAGCCAAAAAGGGGGATCTGGGAGAGGGCTGGGGCTGGAGCATGTGGGTGCAGGTCTCTGCCTCCAGATGTCCTCTGCATGCGGGTGCTACGGGGGACGGTGCCAGAGTGGCGGGTTATGGGTACCGTACTCGCTGGCTGTCTCCATGTTGGTCTCCCTCTGCACAAAAAACTGCCGCTGGCCCAGTGACTTCTGCAGGGCCGCCCGCTCCCACTTCTCCTGGGCCAGCTTCTTCATGCGCTGCGCTAGGGCCGCTGCTCAGGTGTGATGGGCACCGACTCCTCCTGCTCCTCCAGTGGGGTGGGTGCAGCCGTGAGGACCCCAAGGCCCGAGGGGTAGCACAGACTCTTCAGAAGGTCGCGGCAGCCACGGCGGCACGTGCAGCTGCTGCGGCAGCCCCTCACATGGGGTTTGGCCCCCCGTGGGTGACAGGCGCAGCCAGCTCGGCTGCTTGGCTTTGGCACACTCCCTGGTGCGCGCCTTGCTGCTCGATGCCGCTGCCGGTGCCGTCTCCTTCTTGCCATCAGCCGGGGCCTTGGAGGCAGCCGACCCCGCGCTGGGTCTCGAGGCCACCAGCAGGGCACTGGGGACCCTGGGGGGCACAGTGGGGCCGGCCTGGGGCTCCGGGTTGGGCCGTGGGCGCACCGGTCCCACCACCATCAGTCTTTGCCCCAGTGGGTGGAAACTCTGGATGGAGTTGAGCAAGTACACCCTCAGGTTGGTGCGGGGCGTCCTCAGCCCCAGGGCGGGGATGCTGTTGTGGGGAGGCCGGTACCAGGCTGAGGTGGGGCTGCCGGTGGTGGGGCTGCCAGTAGCAGGATGGGGGAGAGACGGCGGTACCAGGGGTGCTGGTGCCAGGCCAGGGTGGGGACGCTGGATCCGTATCAGTTGTTCCTTTTTGTACCGGCGAGGTGGAGCCACGGCTGCAGCCTGTGCCAGGCAGGGGGCATGGCCACCTCTCCGGGGGCAAGGCCGGTGAGGGCGCGGGGCTGAGGTGGCAGAAGCGGAAGTGGCGGCTTCCTCCCGGCCCGGGGCCTCCCGGGGCTGCCCCTGGTCGCTGCAGCGGTGTGCGGCCCAGTGCTGCCGGGAGCCGCGGGCCCAGCCAGGCCCTGACACTGTCGGTGTTGGCAGCTGGCATCGCTGTGCTGCCTCTTCCATTGAACATATATCGCAGTCCCTGGGCAGCGGGGAGCCATAGCTTAAAGCGCGGGGGGTCAGGGGACTGCGGAGGCGAAGGTCCCTGGGCTGGGTGTGGGGCCGGAGCCCCCGTCCAGCGGTTTAATGCCTCCGTGCTGTGGGGTTACGGTGGACCGGCTGCATAAAACCTGTCCCGTCCGGCTGCATGAAGGACCTTTGCCCCATGGCATCTCCCCAGGTTCTAGGTCGCTTGGAGAGCACCTTGTTGTTGGTGGATGCTCTCCGCTTGGCCTTCTTGCTGCCCGCCTCTCCCGATCTGGCCACTGCCTGGCAGGAGATGACGCCCGGCAGCAGCGGCAAGCGGGTCATAACTACCTGTGGCTGCCTCCGCAGTGCCTCCTCCACCAGCTGGGCCATGCAAGGTGGATGACGCGGACGGGCAGCCGGGGGACTCGGCAGCGGGATCTGCAGGGGGCTCAGCAGGGCACTCTCCGGAGGAGCCTTGAGGGGATCCTGCCAGGGACTCTCCACAGGAGTGTCCTCTGCAGTCTCCTGTGAAGTCTCCAGAGAACTCTGTGGAGAGCTGTCCTCGGAAGTCTCCAAGGGAGACAGTGACAGCCAGGTGGGGAGGTCTGCCGCAAGTCCGCCCTGCTTCACCTCGGGGTCCTGCAAGGGGGAGGCCGCCACCCCCCAGAAGGGGTCGGTGTCCCCCAGCATCGCCGCCGCCAGGCGGTCCTCAGGGCAGTCACCTTCCACCCCGTCCTCCAAGAAGTCGGAGACTTCGTTGAAGGAGGCACTGCTGGCAAGGCTGTCGTGGACATCAGGGAAGGTGTTTTCGCCGTCCAGCAGCATGAGCACCGCCACTTGCTCCTTGTCGGAGCTGCCCTCTGCCCTGTAGTCCAAGAGGTGAGGAAGCTTGTTGAGGGAGGTGGTCAGGTTGGGGACATCGGGGACAGTGTCCTCGCTATCCCCCAGCCCCGCCGCCACTGCTCGCTCCTTGGGGCAGCCACCCTCTGACACGTACCCGGAGAGGTCGGGGAGCTCATCGAGGACCTGGGCGGTCAAGCTGGGGACACTGGCGGTCAAGATGGCGCCTTCGCTGTGCCCTGGTCGTGCCACCACCGCTTGGTCCTGGGGGCAGTCGCCGTCCGCCACGTACTCCGAGAAGTCGTGGTTCTCACTGAGGAAAGCGGCTCTGGCGAGGCTGTTGGGCAAATGAAGGACATCAGGGAAGGTGTCCTTGCTGTCCCCCAGCCCTGCCGCCACCACTCGCTCCTTGGGGCAGCCATCCTCCACCACGTACTCGGAGAAGTCAGGGATCTCATCGAGGAAGGCAGTCAAGTTGGGGACATCAGGGACGGTGTCCTTGCTGTCCCCCAGCCCCACCACTGCCACTCGCTCCTTGGGGCAGTCGCCCTCCGCCACGTCCTCGGAGAGGTCGGGGAGCTCGTGGAGGAAGGAGGCCAAGCTGGGGCTGTCGGGGACATCAGGGACGGTGTCCTCGCCGTCTGCGGTGCCGAGCCAGGCGAGCGTATGGTTGACAGTGGTGTCCTCTGCCTGCTCAGGAAAGGCCTGGGCCAAGGCGGCTGGCCCCTGCTCGGGCAGATTGGAGGGCTTCCCCGGGGCCGCCAGGGTGGTCACCGCTGCTGAAAAAGCAAAAAAGCCAACCCAACCCCGTGGCGATGCAAGCTTTCCTCAGCTTGGCCGCCCACCTGCGAGCTCTGGCACCCCCCAAAACACACCTTTGGCCTTTGTTGTGATTGTGCCGGTCGGCGAAGCCAAGGCGGGCTGGCGGGGGCTGGCGGCAGGGATGCTGTCCTTGATGGCTGCCCCGTCCTTGTTGGAGGCCTCCGATGGCTTCTGGGTGCTGCCAGGAAGGGTGTGGAGCACAGGGGGGCCCTGCACCCAATGCTGAGCTGCGGCGCAGCAGGGTTGTGGGGGGCCAGGGTAGGCAGGGATGTGCAGCAGGTGGGAGCCCGTGGGGTACAGGGGCTGGCCCTGGACCACGGCTCCCAGCCCCAGCCCCATGGGCTGTTGGGGCAGCAGCGTCCCCATCACCACCTGCTGTCCCCAGCCATAGGCAGGGGGACAGGGAGCAGGCACGCAAGGGAGCTGCACCCCACGTGAAGGCTGCGCCCCGTGGGGGAGCTGCGCCCCAGGGGGAAGCTGCACCCCGCAAGGGAGCTGCAGCACAGAGGGGAGCTGCACCCCCCGGGGGAGCTGCACCATGGAGGGGACCTGCACCAGCTGCCCTGGGGTCCCCAGGGGCCCTGGCACCCCATGCCAGACGCTGGCCGGCGCCAGCTGGAAGGTGATGGGGTGGACCTGGGCAAGCTCAGAGGACACCGGCAGCCCCGGGACAGAAGGCAGCGCAGAGGCAGCAACCGGTGGTGGCATGGCCGGAACGGTGAAGCTCACACCGGGCACCTCCGATGCCGTTGGCAGCCGGAGAGGGAACCTCTCTGTTGGGGGAGGCAAAGAGGGGTGATAAGGTGAGATATTGGCAGGCAGCGCCGGCTGGGGGGTTACCTGGAGGGCAGGAACAGCAGGAGGAGCGGGAGCCGGCTGCTGTACCTGCCATGGCGGTTGCTCAGGGTGGGGTTTGTTGGGGCTTCCGTCCCCATGGCGATCATTCCGCCAGCACCTGCTTCAACCAGCCAGATATTCCATACCACAACAACTTCCCATGTCAGTGATTTCCCATCCTCAATGATCATTTCCCATCCTCAATGATCATTTCCCATCCCCACGGTGGTTTCCCAGCCCAACAGTGATTTCTCAGCCCTGTGAGGGTTTCCTATGCCAACGGTCTCGCACCCCCACGATTTCCCATGCCAAGCATGGTTTTTGCAAGGAGCTCAATTTCCTGTCCAAGGGGAAGGGATGGGGCCAGCACTAGAGGCCCTGCGATGCCAACCTGTGTGTGCTGCCCCATCCAGCCCCGGTGGTGGGGATGGTGGGGGTCGGGGTGCTTTTGGGGTTTTTTTGTGCTCCCCCTCTCTGCCCCGGAGGGGCAACTGCTGCTCCCAACTGTGGTGGGACCGGAGACGGTTCCGGTACCTTGGGGCCAAGATGGGGAGCTGTCAGGAAAATCTAGCAACTGGCCTGTACTGCCCAAGGAGAGAGGCTAGGGCACAAAGTGTAGATTTAAAAAAGTAATTCTTTATTCATGGACATGAGGTGTCCCATTCCAACTGGGGCACCCCGAAGGTGGTTTTGCACATGATTCTTATGCCTTCCAGGCATTCAAGTACAAAGCAATTTGACCAATCACTACCTAACATACACACGCACACACGCTGCTGTTTTGCAAAGCAACTCTAATTCTACGGCGTCATCATCCATCTGCTTCTTTCTTGACCTAGACATCCCTGGAGTCGGTCTCGCTGCAGTTCTGTATCCCTGATGCCAGATGTTGGGAGGGTTTCCCAGAGGTGTCGGAGGGGCTGGGATGCATATCCTATGTTTATACAATGTCATGCTCTTAAGCCTAATTGGTAGCATAGTTAGGGAATGAGATTTTCCTAACAGTCACTCCTTTTGTTATGACCATCAGGCTCACACTGTACTCTTCATTATTTAGGTCGTAAGTCGAGTTCATAAGGTAATACAACACTGTAAACACACCTATAGAATTACAAAGCAAAACAAGCGAACGACTACAGCGACGCAAATCCTTGTAGTTCACGGTCCTCTGCCTAAGTCTGGGAGCCAAGAGGTTAGCCACCCAAATAGATTTAGGGGAGATCCCTGCCTTACTTCATGTAATATTGTTCAACGAGTCTTTCTCTTGTTTCTCTCAGTTTCATTTTTCTGGTCTTGATTTAAATAACCCCCCCAGCAGCTGTTATTCGATCATGCACATACTCTGTCTTGTACTTCTAAAAGGTGGTCTAGGGCTAATCGAGTCTATATTACCATTTGTGATAAGGATTTGATTTCTTCCTGTAGGGCTGTGATACTATCTGCGCTTTCATTAATGGCTTTTTCTAATTCTCTGGACACATTTGCAATAGCTCTTTCCGGTTTTGCAACCCCTAACTGTGGGTAAAAGCTGTTACAGACAGGTGGAACTTAGTGCCCCGTTCTGTCAGAGGGCTGTAACACTTTCTCCTGTAGCTATCAGTAGCTAGGAGCTACAGAGGCAGAAGACATACTGGCTCTAACCTGTGTGCATGGTCTTAGTGCACTTAGAATACACTTCTCAGCTCAGGTTGAGGGTAAATCCTCAAATGCCCTTTCCTCACCTATCCAGTATTGCCCTGGTAGTTGTGCAAATAGGGTAGTAGAGTCTTCAAATACATCTGAATCATGTAAATTCTTTCCTGTAAAAGGGTTGCAGATGACACCAAGTTGGGCGGGAGTGTTGATCTGCTGGAGGGTCGGAAGGCTCTGCAGAGGGATCTGGACAGGCTGGATCAATGGGCCGAAGCCAACTGTATGAGGTTCAACAAGGCCAAGTGCCGGGTCCTGCACTTGGGTCACAACAACCCCATGCAACGCTGCAGGCTTGGGGACCAGTGGCTGGAAAGCTGCCTGGCGGAAAAGGACCTGGGGATTTTGATCGACAGCCGGCTGAAGATGAGCCAGCACTGTGCCCAGGTGGCCAAGAAGGCCAACGGCATCCTGGCCTGTATCAGAAATGGTGTGCCCAGCAGGAGCAGGGAGGTGATCGTGCCCCTGTACTCGGTGCTGGTGAGGCCGCCCCTCGAATGCTGTGTTCAGTTTGGGGCCCCCCACTACAAGAAGGACATTGAGGTGCTGGAGCGTGTCCAGAGAAGGGCGACGGAGCTGGTGAGGGGTCTGGAGCACAAGTCTTGTGAGGAGCGGCTGAGGGAGCTGGGGTTGTCCAGTCTGGAGAAGAGGAGGCTGAGGGGAGACCTTTCGCTCTTTACAATTACCTGAAAGGGGATTGCAGAGAGGTGGGTGTTGGTCTTTTCTCCCAAGTGACAAGTGATAGGACCAGAGGGAATGGCCTCAAGTTGCGCCAGCGGAGGTTTTGTTACCGGAAGGTGGCAAAATAATTCACTCTCTAAAACTTAGTTGTGACGTTTCAGAAAGCAGGCATTCTTTATTGTGGCGCCGGATGCACGGGGGATAATTCCACCCAGCGTGCATACCCAAAGACAAAACTACTGAGTTTTTATACTATGTTTACATACATACTCATTATATTTCCAAGAATTACATGTCATATTCAGGGATTTCCAAGAACTCATTAGCATATGCTAATACCCTTTGCGCATGCTTGTTGGTGCCTCTGGGTGGTCGTCGGGGGTATTCAGATGAAGGCTCGTACTCTTCTTCACTGGGTTTGCCAAGTGACCTCTATTTCTGTGCAAGCTCAGTCCTGGGATGACGTATACCATGTCCTTCAATGCTGGCTTTGTACTCATCTTGCAACTTTCGTATTTTTATGGTTCCGTGCATCTGTTCTTCCAAGGCCGAGCTGCCTAAAGTGAGATTACTCCGGAGCTCCCTATCTTACAACTGTTCTAACTATTTCCAAGTTACAAAGATTCCCCTTTTCTTTTGGTTACATCTAGTGAGTAACAGCTCTAACTGCCTGACTGCCTGCATTGGTACAGGTATCAATCCCTCCTTTTCTTTTTGAGGAGTTGTAGCTTACATGCTGCAGTTCCTCACTATACAAACTTACTGTATCTTGAACCAAGGTTGGTACAGCATTGAACCATTATACAGGCAAGAATACAAACTGTGATAATAAAAATCACTGATAAAAACAGCCTTTTCAACCACGACCAATTAGGAAGCTAAGAAGTAAGAGTATTCCAGATTTCTTCAAAACCCCAGGAGGTACTACCTTTAGTAACTTACTCAATTGCATTTTTAAGGTTTGATCCACTAGATTGTGGCCCCCCCATCAGGCTTTGTTGGTGCGACATGGGAAGGCTTCAAGCCATCCTGTGAAAGTATCCACCAATACTAATAGATATCTCAGCCCTCCTTTCCTTGGCAGTTCAGTGGAATCTCTCTGCCAATGTTCTCCTGGGATGTTTCCTGGTTTTGTCAATCCAAACTGAATTTTATTCTGTGTCTTTGGATTATTCCTAAGGCATGTTTCACACCTTTCAACTACGGACCTTGTAATTTCTATCATATTACGACTCACCACTGACTTCTGCAGATGTTTCAGTAAATTCTCAGTTCCCCACTCAACACTGTTATATTCTTTCTTTACTATTTCATGCATCAAAACTGGGGTTAGAATCACCTTCCCCGTGGCAGTAAGAGCCCATCCACTTTTCTGTATTTCAGCTCTTAACGTCTTAATTAAATTCTTATCCTGACTATCGTAGTTAGGGGATTCTCCTAATTCTATTTTCTTTTCAGGTATTATCGCCAGTATATATCCCTTTACCCTTTCCTGCAACCTTACAAGCGGTTCCATTGGCCAATTGATTGCCTCTTTCTCGTGGGGTTCGTCCAGTTTGGTGAGCCTTAAAATGCATGATAGGCCCTTGCCTTGGTTTTTGTACACTTCTAAATAATTTAAAAATCTGCTCCGCATGCTTAATTCCAGTCCCTTGAGAAGACAAGAGTCATCTTGTCATCTGCTACTGAATGAAGGGTTAAATCGCTGACGGTCCCTGGCTGAGACCCTACTGTCATACATAAAAGCTTTACTTGCATAGTTTTAGTTATTTGCTGAGTAGAGTTGATAATAGGATGTCTCAAGACGTCTGACTCCCTTCCTGACAAGATCAAATGGGCCTTGAGGTAGCTCATTATGCCTCCTGAGTATATCCTTGATGACAGGGACTTGGGACGTTTGTGTCAAGATAAGTGCCAAAGAACTAGTTCAAAGTGACCCTTTTGTAACATTCCGAGGCCAAAGGATGGATGGGCCAATTCCATGACCATGTATGGACAAAGGAAGCCCGAAGTTCAACGAGCAGACGGTGTGAGGAAGGCTATGAACGACCACCGGAGGGTGAAAAGACCCTAACCCTAATTTTACTGCGCATGCTTGGACTATGCAAATGAATTCCGGGAACTCATCCACATGAGACCGCCCTTTTTAGAATCCTGATGAATATGTATGATGTTTCTGTATCTGAACTGAGGTGCTTTGCTAACCCGTTGGAGCACTCGTGGTGGACAAATCCCCAGTGCTGCCCAGCGCTGTATTAAAGGATGCCTGCTTAATAACCAACTAGTTGTTACTGAGTTACTTTGTTGTTTCAGTTTCGGCGACCCCGATGGGACAATCTCTGTCCGGCTGCAGGAACCTCTGAGTCGGCGACTCCCTAGGCCGGCCCCGGAGAATTCTCTGGAGGGACTCACCGGTTCGGCGGATCCTCGCGGGGGCAGACAAGGACCTCTGGTAATTAATGGTTGGAGTTAATGGTTGTTATTTTACTGTGATAGTAATTGTTAGTTGTGTGTAGTGTTCGTGCCCCGACCCCTGTCCTTGTGTCCTATAAATTCAGAATGGGGAACCAACAAGGCGGAGTGTTGAAAAAGAGCCCTTTGGGCTGCATTTTAGACCACTTTAGAAAGATATCGGGGGACCACCTGGAGGGACTGTAAATCGTGAGACCTTCATTAAATATTGTAACCAGTGGTGGCCTTTAGACAAGCTAGATGATGGAGAAAAATGGCCTTTTAACGGAACTTTAAGGTACAACACTTGGTTGCAGCTTATGTTATTTCTGCGCCGAGAAGGAAAATGGGATGAAGGGGTTTATGCAGATACGTTTTTCACTTTGCGAAATCACCCTGAATGGCAAAAAGAATGCGGAATCAATTTAGCACCCCAGGACCCTATGGTCCTGGCGATAGAAAAAGAGAACAAGAAGCAAAATAGGAAGCTAAAAAGATGCTGCTCGGCTTGCAGCATTGGGCAAAGATGTTTAAAGATTGGTTCACAGAATGAGAGATTAGAGGATTGCTTGCCTCCACCAGAAGGAGAAGGTGATAGAGAAGGAGATGCTGGCACTGTTGGGGGTGAAGAATCAGAGGCAAGGGAAAGGGAAGAGATTAATGTTAAGTTTTCTCCCATCATTACCAGAATGCAAAGTAAAGTGGGACCTATCATACAGGCTCCACTAAGACAGGCAATGGGAGGACCTGTCAGAATTAAAGTACCTTTCGCTTTAGCAGATTTAGAGGGATGGCGAGCTACTGCAGGTGATTACCGGGATGACCCCGAAAAGGTTGCTAAAGGCTTTGAATTGATTGTTAAAACCCAGGGCCCTGATTGGGAAGATGTGGATGCAATGTTGGATGCGGTGTTTAGTGAGTCAGAGAAGCAGATGGTTGTGAGAGCGGCTAGAACCCAGGTACAGGCTCTGGTTTTGGCTGGAACTCTGCCCAGAACAGTGGATAACCATGTTCCGATTACTAATCCTGGTTGGGCCCCTAATCAGACGGGAGCCCGGAATTTGTTAGCGCGGTACAGGGAATGGATTGCTTATGGAATGAGAAATGCTGTCCCAAAATCAGTGAAGTGGTCTAAATTGTATGAAATTAAACAAGATAGAAAAGAATCCCCTGCTGATTTTTTGAACCGATTAAAAGAAGGAATGCAGAAATATACCCCTTTAGACCCTACCTCTCGGGAGGGAAAGGGTCATTTGACATTCCTGCTTTTGGGACAGTCGGTGGATGATATCAGGAGAAAGTTACAGAAAGTGCAAGGGACAGATATGAGAGATTTAGAGAAATTGTTGGAGGCTGCCTGGCAAGTGTATCGGAATAGGGATAGTCAGAAAGAGAGAGTAATGAGCAAAACAATTGCCAATGCTACAATGGCTGCCTTACGTACCACGGGGGGCCAGGTACCCCCTCGGAACCCATCAAGAAACAACACTGTTGGAGGGAGGGGGGCCATGAGAAGCGGTGTAAGTGCCCCACTTAGGGGAAATCAAGCCCTCCTGAAAGATCAGTGTGCTTACTGCAAGCAAATGGGGCTCGGGGCTCACCTGTGGGCAGGGCATTTTGCCAGACGAGGTCCAAGCAGTGCCGGCCAAGGCCGTAGAGGGGCTGGAGAGAGCTGGGCAGCTCCGGGATCTCGGCGTGTTAGCCCCGGGCAGTGATGCCCCCTCGCCAGCTAGGTGCCAGCTGAGTCTTCTGCACTCAGCCAGTCCCTGCCTGCTCCCCCGGGGCTCCCGCAGCTCCTTCCCAGGGTCAGATCCAGCTCGCTGGCAGTGATGCTGGTGCTGGGGCAGTGATAGTGATGCCAGTACCGGGGCGGTGATGCTGGTACTGGGGCAGCGATGGAGGCCTCTGTCCTCCTGGCATTGATGCTGATCAGCGTGATGTCTCCCACGGGTGCCCGCCACCCGGAGCAATGCTCCATCTACCCATCCTCTCGGTGGCCATCCCCAGCCCAGCTCAGCCACCCGCGGGGTGGGCAGGGGCTGCATTAACCCCCCCATCCCCCCTCCCGCTGTGCAAATGACCGCCAGCAGAGAGAGGCACTACAAAGCAAAGAGCCAACTCTTTTAATGAATTAAGCCAAAAAGGGGGATCTGGGAGAGGGCTGGGGCTGGAGCATGTGGGTGCAGGTCTCTGCCTCCAGATGTCCTCTGCATGCGGGTGCTACGGGGGACGGTGCCAGAGTGGCGGGTTATGGGTACCGTACTCGCTGGCTGTCTCCATGTTGGTCTCCCTCTGCACAAAAAACTGCCGCTGGCCCAGTGACTTCTGCAGGGGCCGCCCGCTCCCACTTCTCCTGGGCCAGCTTCTTCATGCGCTGCGCTAGGGCCGCTGCTCAGGTGTGATGGGCACCGACTCCTCCTGCTCCTCCAGTGGGGTGGGTGCAGCCGTGAGGACCCCAAGGCCCGAGGGGTAGCACAGACTCTTCAGAAGGTCGCGGCAGCCACGGCGGCACGTGCAGCTGCTGCGGCAGCCCCTCACATGGGGTTTGGCCCCCCGTGGGTGACAGGCGCAGCCAGCTCGGCTGCTTGGCTTTGGCACACTCCCTGGTGCGCGCCTTGCTGCTCGATGCCGCTGCCGGTGCCGTCTCCTTCTTGCCATCAGCCGGGGCCTTGGAGGCAGCCGACCCCGCGCTGGGTCTCGAGGCCACCAGCAGGGCACTGGGGACCCTGGGGGGCACAGTGGGGCCGGCCTGGGGCTCCGGGTTGGGCCGTGGGCGCACCGGTCCCACCACCATCAGTCTTTGCCCCAGTGGGTGGAAACTCTGGATGGAGTTGAGCAAGTACACCCTCAGGTTGGTGCGGGGCGTCCTCAGCCCCAGGGCGGGGATGCTGTTGTGGGGAGGCCGGTACCAGGCTGAGGTGGGGCTGCCGGTGGTGGGGCTGCCAGTAGCAGGATGGGGGAGAGACGGCGGTACCAGGGGTGCTGGTGCCAGGCCAGGGTGGGGACGCTGGATCCGTATCAGTTGTTCCTTTTTGTACCGGCGAGGTGGAGCCACGGCTGCAGCCTGTGCCAGGCAGGGGGCATGGCCACCTCTCCGGGGGCAAGGCCGGTGAGGGCGCGGGGCTGAGGTGGCAGAAGCGGAAGTGGCGGCTTCCTCCCGGCCCGGGGCCTCCCGGGGCTGCCCCTGGTCCGCTGCAGCGGTGTGCGGCCCAGTGCTGCCGGGAGCCGCGGGCCCAGCCAGGCCCTGACACTGTCGGTGTTGGCAGCTGGCATCGCTGTGCTGCCTCTTCCATTGAACATATATCGCAGTCCCTGGGCAGCGGGGAGCCATAGCTTAAAGCGCGGGGGGTCAGGGGACTGCGGAGGCGAAGGTCCCTGGGCTGGGTGTGGGGCCGGAGCCCCCGTCCAGCGGTTTAATGCCTCCGTGCTGTGGGGTTACGGTGGACCGGCTGCATAAAACCTGTCCCGTCCGGCTGCATGAAGGACCTTTGCCCCATGGCATCTCCCTAGGTTCTAGGTCGCTTGGAGAGCACCTTGTTGTTGGTGGATGCTCTCCGCTTGGCCTTCTTGCTGCCCGCCTCTCCCGATCTGGCCACCGCCTGGCAGGAGATGACGCCCGGCAGCAGCGGCAAGCGGGTCATAACTACCTGTGGCTGCCTCCGCAGTGCCTCCTCCACCAGCTGGGCCATGCAAGGTGGATGACGCGGACGGGCAGCCGGGGGACTCGGCAGCGGGATCTGCAGGGGGCTCAGCAGGGCACTCTCCGGAGGAGCCTTGAGGGGATCCTGCCAGGGACTCTCCACAGGAGTGTCCTCTGCAGTCTCCTGTGAAGTCTCCAGAGAACTCTGCGGAGAGCTGTCCTCGGAAGTCTCCAAGGGAGACAGTGACAGCCAGGTGGGGAGGTCTGCCGCAAGTCCGCCCTGCTTCACCTCGGGGTCCTGCAAGGGGGAGGCCGCCACCCCCCAGAAGGGGTCGGTGTCCCCCAGCATCGCCGCCGCCAGGCGGTCCTCAGGGCAGTCACCTTCCACCCCGTCCTCCAAGAAGTCGGAGACTTCGTTGAAGGAGGCACTGCTGGCAAGGCTGTCGTGGACATCAGGGAAGGTGTTTTCGCCGTCCAGCAGCATGAGCACCGCCACTTGCTCCTTGTCGGAGCTGCCCTCTGCCCTGTAGTCCAAGAGGTGAGGAAGCTTGTTGAGGGAGGTGGTCAGGTTGGGGACATCGGGGACAGTGTCCTCGCTATCCCCCAGCCCCGCCGCCACTGCTCGCTCCTTGGGGCAGCCACCCTCTGACACGTACCCGGAGAGGTCGGGGAGCTCATCGAGGACCTGGGCGGTCAAGCTGGGGACACTGGCGGTCAAGATGGCGCCTTCGCTGTGCCCTGGTCGTGCCACCACCGCTTGGTCCTGGGGGCAGTCGCCGTCCGCCACGTACTCCGAGAAGTCGTGGTTCTCACTGAGGAAAGCGGCTCTGGCGAGGCTGTTGGGCAAATGAAGGACATCAGGGAAGGTGTCCTTGCTGTCCCCCAGCCCTGCCGCCACCACTCGCTCCTTGGGGCAGCCATCCTCCACCACGTACTCGGAGAAGTCAGGGATCTCATCGAGGAAGGCAGTCAAGTTGGGGACATCAGGGACGGTGTCCTTGCTGTCCCCCAGCCCCACCACTGCCACTCGCTCCTTGGGGCAGTCGCCCTCCGCCACGTCCTCGGAGAGGTCGGGGAGCTCGTGGAGGAAGGAGGCCAAGCTGGGGCTGTCGGGGACATCAGGGACGGTGTCCTCGCCGTCTGCGGTGTCGAGCCAGGCGAGCGTATGGTTGACAGTGGTGTCCTCTGCCTGCTCAGGAAAGGCCTGGGCCAAGGCGGCTGGCCCCTGCTCGGGCAGATTGGAGGGCTTCCCCGGGGCCGCCAGGGTGGTCACCGCTGCTGAAAAAGCAAAAAAGCCAACCCAACCCCGTGGCGATGCAAGCTTTCCTCAGCTTGGCCGCCCACCTGCGAGCTCTGGCACCCCCCAAAACACACCTTTGGCCTTTGTTGTGATTGTGCCGGTCGGCGAAGCCAAGGCGGGCTGGCGGGGGCTGGCGGCAGGGATGCTGTCCTTGATGGCTGCCCCGTCCTTGTTGGAGGCCTCCGATGGCTTCTGGGTGCTGCCAGGAAGGGTGTGGAGCACAGGGGGGCCCTGCACCCAATGCTGAGCTGCGGCGCAGCAGGGTTGTGGGGGGCCAGGGTAGGCAGGGATGTGCAGCAGGTGGGAGCCCGTGGGGTACAGGGGCTGGCCCTGGACCACGGCTCCCAGCCCCAGCCCCATGGGCTGTTGGGGCAGCAGCGTCCCCATCACCACCTGCTGTCCCCAGCCATAGGCAGGGGGACAGGGAGCAGGCACGCAAGGGAGCTGCACCCCACGTGAAGGCTGCGCCCCGTGGGGGAGCTGCGCCCCAGGGGGAAGCTGCACCCCGCAAGGGAGCTGCAGCACAGAGGGGAGCTGCACCCCCCGGGGGAGCTGCACCATGGAGGGGACCTGCACCAGCTGCCCTGGGGTCCCCAGGGGCCCTGGCACCCCATGCCAGACGCTGGCCGGCGCCAGCTGGAAGGTGATGGGGTGGACCTGGGCAAGCTCAGAGGACACCGGCAGCCCCGGGACAGAAGGCAGCGCAGAGGCAGCAACCGGTGGTGGCATGGCCGGAACGGTGAAGCTCACACCGGGCACCTCCGATGCCGTTGGCAGCCGGAGAGGGAACCTCTCTGTTGGGGGAGGCAAAGAGGGGTGATAAGGTGAGATATTGGCAGGCAGCGCCGGCTGGGGGGTTACCTGGAGGGCAGGAACAGCAGGAGGAGCGGGAGCCGGCTGCTGTACCTGCCATGGCGGTTGCTCAGGGTGGGGTTTGTTGGGGCTTCCGTCCCCATGGCGATCATTCCGCCAGCACCTGCTTCAACCAGCCAGATATTCCATACCACAACAACTTCCCATGTCAGTGATTTCCCATCCTCAATGATCATTTCCCATCCTCAATGATCATTTCCCATCCCCACGGTGGTTTCCCAGCCCAACAGTGATTTCTCAGCCCTGTGAGGGTTTCCTATGCCAACGGTCTCGCACCCCCACGATTTCCCATGCCAAGCATGGTTTTTGCAAGGAGCTCAATTTCCTGTCCAAGGGGAAGGGATGGGGCCAGCACTAGAGGCCCTGCGATGCCAACATGTGTGTGCTGCCCCATCCAGCCCCGGTGGTGGGGATGGTGGGGGTCGGGGTGCTTTTGGGGTTTTTTTGTGCTCCCCCTCTCTGCCCCGGAGGGGCAACTGCTGCTCCCAACTGTGGTGGGACCGGAGACGGTACCGGTACCTTGGGGCCAAGATGGGGAGCTGTCAGGAAAATTTAGCAACTGGCCTGTACTGCCCAAGGAGAGAGGCTAGGGCACAAAGTGTAGATTTAAAAAAGTAATTCTTTATTCATGGACATGAGGTGTCCCATTCCAACTGGGGCACCCCGAAGGTGGTTTTGCACATGATTCTTATGCCTTCCAGGCATTCAAGTACAAAGCAATTTGACCAATCACTACCTAACATACACACGCACACGCGCTGCTGTTTTGCAAAGCAACTCTAATTCTACGGCGTCATCATCCATCTGCTTCTTTCTTGACCTAGACATCCCTGGAGTCGGTCTCGCTGCAGTTCTGTATCCCTGATGCCAGATGTTGGGAGGGTTTCCCAGAGGTGTCGGAGGGGCTGGGATGCATATCCTATGTTTATACAATGTCATGCTCTTAAGCCTAATTGGTAGCATAGTTAGGGAATGAGATTTTCCTAACAGTCACTCCTTTTGTTATGACCATCAGGCTCACACTGTACTCTTCATTATTTAGGTCGTAAGTCGAGTTCATAAGGTAATACAACACTGTAAACACACCTATAGAATTACAAAGCAAAACAAGCGAACGACTACAGCGACGCAAATCCTTGTAGTTCACGGTCCTCTGCCTAAGTCTGGGAGCCAAGAGGTTAGCCACCCAAATAGATTTAGGGGAGATCCCTGCCTTACTTCATGTAATATTGTTCAACGAGTCTTTCTCTTGTTTCTCTCAGTTTCATTTTTCTGGTCTTGATTTAAATAACCCCCCCAGCAGCTGTTATTCGATCATGCACATACTCTGTCTTGTACTTCTAAAAGGTGGTCTAGGGCTAATCGAGTCTATATTACCATTTGTGATAAGGATTTGATTTCTTCCTGTAGGGCTGTGATACTATCTGCGCTTTCATTAATGGCTTTTTCTAATTCTCTGGACACATTTGCAATAGCTCTTTCCGGTTTTGCAACCCCTAACTGTGGGTAAAAGCTGTTACAGACAGGTGGAACTTAGTGCCCCGTTCTGTCAGAGGGCTGTAACACTTTCTCCTGTAGCTATCAGTAGCTAGGAGCTACAGAGGCAGAAGACATACTGGCTCTAACCTGTGTGCATGGTCTTAGTGCACTTAGAATACACTTCTCAGCTCAGGTTGAGGGTAAATCCTCAAATGCCCTTTCCTCACCTATCCAGTATTGCCCTGGTAGTTGTGCAAATAGGGTAGTAGAGTCTTCAAATACATCTGAATCATGTAAATTCTTTCCTGTAAAAGGGTTGCAGATGACACCAAGTTGGGCGGGAGTGTTGATCTGCTGGAGGGTCGGAAGGCTCTGCAGAGGGATCTGGACAGGCTGGATCAATGGGCCGAAGCCAACTGTATGAGGTTCAACAAGGCCAAGTGCCGGGTCCTGCACTTGGGTCACAACAACCCCATGCAACGCTGCAGGCTTGGGGACCAGTGGCTGGAAAGCTGCCTGGCGGAAAAGGACCTGGGGATTTTGATCGACAGCCGGCTGAAGATGAGCCAGCACTGTGCCCAGGTGGCCAAGAAGGCCAACGGCATCCTGGCCTGTATCAGAAATGGTGTGGCCAGCAGGAGCAGGGAGGTGATCGTGCCCCTGTACTCGGCGCTGGTGAGGCCGCCCCTCGAATGCTGTGTTCAGTTTGGGGCCCCCCACTACAAGAAGGACATTGAGGTGCTGGAGCGTGTCCAGAGAAGGGCGACGGAGCTGGTGAGGGGTCTGGAGCACAAGTCTTGTGAGGAGCGGCTGAGGGAGCTGGGGTTGTCCAGTCTGGAGAAGAGGAGGCTGAGGGGAGACCTTTCGCTCTTTACAATTACCTGAAAGGGGATTGCAGAGAGGTGGGTGTTGGTCTTTTCTCCCAAGTGACAAGTGATAGGACCAGAGGGAATGGCCTCAAGTTGCGCCAGCGGAGGTTTTGTTACCGGAAGGTGGCAAAATAATTCACTCTCTAAAACTTAGTTGTGACGTTTCAGAAAGCAGGCATTCTTTATTGTGGCGCCGGATGCACGGGGGATAATTCCACCCAGCGTGCATACCCAAAGACAAAACTACTGAGTTTTTATACTATGTTTACATACATACTCATTATATTTCCAAGAATTACATGTCATATTCAGGGATTTCCAAGAACTCATTAGCATATGCTAATACCCTTTGCGCATGCTTGTTGGTGCCTCTGGGTGGTCGTCGGGGGTATTCAGATGAAGGCTCGTACTCTTCTTCACTGGGTTTGCCAAGTGACCTCTATTTCTGTGCAAGCTCAGTCCTGGGATGACGTATACCATGTCCTTCAATGCTGGCTTTGTACTCATCTTGCAACTTTCGTATTTTTATGGTTCCGTGCATCTGTTCTTCCAAGGCCGAGCTGCCTAAAGTGAGATTACTCCGGAGCTCCCTATCTTACAACTGTTCTAACTATTTCCAAGTTACAAAGATTCCCCTTTTCTTTTGGTTACATCTAGTGAGTAACAGCTCTAACTGCCTGACTGCCTGCATTGGTACAGGTATCAATCCCTCCTTTTCTTTTTGAGGAGTTGTAGCTTACATGCTGCAGTTCCTCACTATACAAACTTACTGTATCTTGAACCAAGGTTGGTACAGCATTGAACCATTATACAGGCAAGAATACAAACTGTGATAATAAAAATCACTGATAAAAACAGCCTTTTCAACCACGACCAATTAGGAAGCTAAGAAGTAAGAGTATTCCAGATTTCTTCAAAACCCCAGGAGGTACTACCTTTAGTAACTTACTCAATTGCATTTTTAAGGTTTGATCCACTAGATTGTGGCCCCCCCATCAGGCTTTGTTGGTGCGACATGGGAAGGCTTCAAGCCATCCTGTGAAAGTATCCACCAATACTAATAGATATCTCAGCCCTCCTTTCCTTGGCAGTTCAGTGGAATCTCTCTGCCAATGTTCTCCTGGA